>NC_134358.1:39769465-39847609 GCF_048569485.1 Anomaloglossus baeobatrachus
TGTAATAGTACGCAACCATCAGTCATCAGTCCGTCCGTGTGTCTGGTATCTCTCCGCGTATACGACCCAGGCTGTGGCGGTAGCTGCTCCGTCTGTGCACAGGATGAACTATTTTTGGGAACAGAGAGATCTATGAGTGACTGTTATACAATCTTGGCAGTGAATTGCCCGTGTTCTGTGTCGGAATTAGTGAGAAGTGATCATGCCAGATGGAGGAGAGGTCACTCACAGTATAGCTTTTATTGCAACATTAACCACAAGCTGCTCGCTGTGACCTTTTTTTTAAAGTCTTGACACTGATACTACCATAGATGAGCATGGAATTAGGGTTCAGGTGTCATCTCATTGGATGCTGTTCATTTTTTTATATATATATATATATATATATATATATATATATATATATATATACACATACATACATACATACACACACACTGTATATATATTCTATATATATATACATATATATATACGGTACAGACCAAAAGTTTGGACACACCTTCTCATCCCTAGAACAACTGTTAAGAGGAGACTTTGTGCCGCAGCTTTCATGGTAAAATAGCTGCAAGGAAACCACTGGTAAGGACAGACAACAAGCAGAAGAGACTTGTTTGGGCTAAAGAACACAAGGAATGGACATTAGACCAGTGGAAATCTGTGCTTTGGTCTGATGAGTCCAAATTTGAGATCTTTGGATCCAACCACCGTGTCTTTGTAGAAAAGGTGAACGGATGGACTCTACATGGCTGGTTCCCACCGTGAAGCATGGAGGAGGAGGTGTGATGGTGTGGGGGGGCTTTGCTGGTGACACTGTTGGGGATTTATTCAAAATTGAAGGCATACTGAACCATCATGGCTACCACAGCATCTTGCAGCGGCATGCTATTCCATCCGGTTTAGTTGGACAATCATTTATTTTTCAACAAGACAATGACCCCAAACACACCTCCAGGCTGTGTAAGGGCTATTTGACTAAGGCTTGAAACACACATCCGTGAAACACGTGCGTGTTTGGTCCGTTTCCGTGTATACTGGAGACACGGCCAAACGTGCACCAATGTTACTATATCTCAGCGGTTACAATTGCGTTTTTGGTTATGTCCGTGAGTCCGTCTCCGTGATGCGTTTTTTGGTCCGTGTCTCACGCCAGCATGTCCGTTTTATTCACGCAACACGCAGCACGGACCCAATGAAAGTCAATGGGTCTGTGCGCACGTCCGAGTGACACGGACGCATCTCTGTTTGTCCCTGTATGTTTTGTGCTTTTTTCATGTCATGTCAGTCTTTTTTCTTTTTATGTTTCGTTCTCTCCCTCAGTCCGTCGGTCGGTCTCTATGTCTGTCGGTCGGTCTCTATGTCTGTCTGTCCCTCTAGCTGTCTGTCGGTCAGTTCCCCCCTCTCTCATACTTACCATTCCCCGATCTCCAGCGCGGCGCTGCACGGCTGTTATAAAAACTCCGGCGGCTTTTCCTCTTTTGAAAAAGCCGGCCGCTCATTAATCAATCTCATATTCCCTGCTTTCCACGCCCACCGGCGGCTGTGATTGGTTGCAGTGAGACACGCCCACCACGCTGAGTGACAGGTGTCACACTGCACCCAATCACAGCAGCCGGTGGGCGTGTCTATACTGTGCAGTAAAATAAATAAATAAATAATTAAAAAAAACGGCGTGCGGTCCACCCCCATTTTAATACCAGCCAGATAAAGCCATACGGCTGAAGGCTGGTATTCTCAGGATGGGGAGCTCCACGTTATGGGGGGCCCCCCACCCTAACAATATCAGTCAGCAGCCGCCCAGAATTGCCGCATACATTATATGCGACAGTTCTGGGGCTGTACCCGGCTCTTCCCGATTTGCCCTGGTGCGTTGGCAAATCGGGGTAATAAGGAGTTATTGGCAGCCCATAGCTGCCAATAAGTCCTAGATTAATCATGTCAGGCGTCTATGAGACACCTTCCATGATTAATCTGTAAGTTACAGTAAAAAAACACACACACCCGAAAAAAATCCTTTATTAGAAATAAAAAACACAAACAAATTCCCTCATTACCAATTTATTAACCCCGACAAACCCTCCATGTCCGGCGTACTCCACGGACCTCCAGCGTCGCGTCCAGCTCTGCTGCATGGAGGTGACAGGAGCTGCAGAAGACACCGCCGCTCCTGTCAGCTCCACGCAGCTAATGAGATGAGTAGCGCGATCAGCTGCTGTCACTGAGGTTACCCGCGGCCACCGCTGGATCCAGGTAACCTCAGTGACAGCAGCTGATCGCGCTACTCATCTCATTAGCTGCGTGGAGGTGACCGGAGCGGCGGTGTCTTCTGCTGCTCCTGTCACCTCCATGCAGCAGAGCTGGACGCGACGCTGGAGGTCCGTGGAGTACGCCGGACATGGAGGGTTTGTCGGGGTTAATAAATTGGTAATGAGGGAATTTGTTTGTGTTTTTTATTTCTAATAAAGGATTTTTTTCGTGTGTGTGTGTTTTTTTACTGTAATTTACAGATTAATCATGGAAGGTGTCTCATAGACGCCTGACATGATTAATCTAGGATTTAGTGGCAGCTATGGGCTGCCAATAACTCCTTATTACCCCGATTTGCCAACGCACCAGGGTAAATCGGGAAGAGCCGGGTACAGCCCCAGAACTGTCGCATATAATGTATGCGGCAATTCTGAGCGGCTGCTGGCTGATATTGTTAGGGTGGGGGGCCCCCCATAACGTGGAGCTCCCCATCCTGAGAATACCAGCCTTCAGCCGTATGGCTTTATCTGGCTGGTATTAAAATGGGGGGGGAACCGAACGCCGTTTTTTTTAATTATTTATTTATTTATTTTACTGCACAGTATAGACCCGCCCACCGGCTGCTGTGATTGGGTGCAGTGTGACACCTGTCACTCAGCGTGGTGGGCGTGTCTCACTGCAACCAATCACAGCCGCCGGTGGGCGGGTAAAGCAGGGAATACGAGATTGATTAATGGGCGGCCGGCTTTTTCAAATTAGAAAAAGCCGCCGGAGCAGCGTGAACGCCGTGCAGCGCCGGGGATCGGGGAACGGTGAGTATGAGAGAGGGGGGGACACTTCAGTCACTCGGGGGATTAGCGGTCACCGGTGAATCCTTCACAGGTGACCGCTAATCAGTACACGGCACAAAGACAGAGCCGCGGTATGACAATGAAGTCGGGTGAAGTTCACCCGAGTTCATTCTCATCCCGCTACTCTGTCTTCCGACATGTAGTAACGACATTTTGCATCACACACGTACATTTCACACGGACAACACATACACATGTCAGTTATTTCACTCACGCACACACGGACATTCCACACGCACATACGGCTAGCATACGGGATACACACGCAGGCCACACATACCATAAAAACGGACATAAAAAACGGAAAACGGACCCGAAAAACGGCCCGTTTTACACGGACGTGGTTTTCACGGATGTGTGGCGGAGCCCTAAGAAGGAGAGTGATGGGGTGCTACACCAGATGACCTGGCCTCCACAGTCACCAGACCTGAACCCAATCGAGATGGTTTGGGGTGAGCTGGACCGCAGAGTGAAGGCAAAAGGGCCAACAAGTGCTAAGCATCTCTGGGAACTCCTTCAAGACTGTTGGAAAACCATTTCCGGTGACTACCTCTTGAAGCTCATGAAGAGAATGCCAAGAGTGTGCAAAGCAGTAATCAAAGCAAAAGGGGGATACTTTGAAGAGCCTAGAATATAAGACATATTTTCAGTTGTTTCACACTTTTTTGTTAAGTATTTCATTCCACATGTGCTAATTCATAGTTTTGATGTCTTCAATGTGAATCTACAATTTTTAGAGTCATGAAAATAAAGAAAACTCTTTGAATGAGAATGTGTGTCCAAACTTTTGGTCTGTACTAATATATATACACACACACACACACACACACAGAGTATATATATATATATATATATATATATATATATATATATATATATATATATATATATATATATACATATATTTATTTATTGCAAAAATAAAGACCTTAACTACAGTATATGAAGTAACTATAAAGGTGTAAAAGTTCAGTTTACACAATAGCCCAAATATTTGACAAGGCCCATTAGCCTATTTGTCCCAAAAATGGATCGGCAATCTATACAGTTCATCAGTGGGGGCCGTCACTTAAGTAAGGAGCACAGTGCTTACAGGCTCTTTCCCATAGAGCTTGTAAGCGCTGCTCTGAAACTGTGCAGAATCACTAGATCCACTCAGCTTTAGTCTCCTTGCTCTTTGCAAAAAATGCCTCTGCTTATAGCACAGTTCGGGCAGAGGGCCCACAATACGGTTCTGCCCTGCACTCCTCTGATGCTATAAAGCAAAGCAGCCCCTGCTTGTAGCATGCAAGGGTGCACATTTCTGACCAGCAGCCCTACAATAAAACTGGTTCAGAATGTTAATCATTCAGGAGCACACTGCTCCCCTGCCTCTGGTTGTAGCGTACAAGGGTGCACAATTCTCACCAGGGATCCTACAGTACTGCAGGTTCAAAAGGTTACTCATTCAGGAGCACACTGCTCCCCGGCCTCTTTTTTTTTTCTGTTTACTGGGGTGAGAGTGTGCTCCTGAATAGTGGACAATTTGTACCAGTGGTATTGTGGGGCCGCTCGTCAGAATTACGCGCTCCTGCATGTTGCAAGCAGAGCCAACCTTGCTCTGCAGCATCAGAGGAGTGCGGAGCATGGTAGTGCTCACTCATCACTAGTTACAAGTACTGAGCACCCGAGCATGGTAGTGCCCACTCATCACTAGTTACAAGTACTGAGCACCCGAGCATGGTAGTGCCCACTCATCACTAGTTACAAGTATTGAGCACCCGAGCATGGTAGTGCCCACTCATCACTAGTTACAAGTACTGAGCACCCGAGCATGGTAGTGCCCACTCATCACTAGTTACGAGTACTGAGCACCCGAGCATGGTAGTGCCCACTCATCACTAGTTACAAGTACTGAGCACCCGAGCATGGTAGTGCCCGCTCATCACTAGTTACAAGTACTGAGCACCTGAGCATGGTAGTGCCCGCTCATCACTAGTTACAAGTACTGAGCACCCGAGCATGGTAGTGCCCACTCATCACTAGTTACAAGTACTGAGCACCCGAGCATGGTAGTGCCCGCTCATCACTAGTTACCAGTACTGAGCACCCGAGCATGGTAGTGCCCGCTCATCACTAGTTACGAGTACTGAGCACCCGAGCATGGTAGTGCCCGCTCATCACTAGTTACAAGTACTGAGCACCCGAGCATAGTAGTGCCCGCTCATCACTAGTTACCAGTACTGAGCACCCGAGCATGGTAGTGCCCGCTCATCACTAGTTACGAGTACCAAGCACCTGAGCATGGTAGTGCCCGCTCATCACTAGTTACAAGTACTGAGCACCTGAGCATGGTAGTGCCCACTCATCACTAGTTACGAGTACCAAGCACCTGAGCATGGTAGTGCCCGCTCATCACTAGTTACGAGTACTGAGCACCTGAGCATGGTAGTGCCCACTCATCACTAGTTACGAGTACTGAGCACCTGAGCATGGTAGTGCCCGCTCATCACTAGTTACCAGTACTGAGCACCCGAGCATGGTAGTGCCCGCTCATCACTAGTTACCAGTACTGAGCACCCGAGCATGGTAGTGCCCGCTTATCACTAGTAACAAGTACTGAGCACCTGAGCATGGTAGTGCCCTTTCATCACTAGTTACGAGTACAGAGCACCCGAGCATGGTAGTGCCCGCTCATCACTAGTTACAAGTACTGAGCACCTGAGCATGGTAGTGCCCGCTCATCACTAGTTACGAGTACTGAGCACCTGAGCATGGTAGTGCCCGCTCATCACTAGTTACGAGTACTGAGCACCTGAGCATGGTAGTGCTCGCTCATCACTAGTTACGAGTACAGAGCACCCGAGCATGGTAGTGCTCGCTTATCACTAGTAACAAGTACTGAGCACCTGAGCATGGTAGTGCCCTTTCATCACTAGTTACGAGTACAGAGCACCCGAGCATGGTAGTGCTCACTCATCACTAGTTACGAGTACAGAGCACCTGAGCATGGTAGTGCTCGCTTATCACTAGTAACAAGTACTGAGCACCCGAGCATGGTAGTGCTCGCTTATCACTAGTTACGAGTACTGAGCACCCGAGCATGGTAGTGCCCGCTCATCACTAGTTATGAGTACCGAGCACCTGAGCATGGTAGTGCCCACTCATCACTAGTTACCAGTACTGAGCACCCGAGCATGATAGTGCCCGCTCATCACTAGTTACGAGTACTGAGCACCCGAGCATGGTAGTGCCCACTCATCACTAGTTACAAGTACTGAGCACCTGAGCATGGTAGTGCCCGCTCATCACTAGTTACGAGTACTGATCACCTGAGCATGGTAGTGCCCACTCATCACTAGTTACCAGTACTGAGCACCCGAGCATGATAGTGCCCGCTCATCACTAGTTACGAGTACTGAGCACCCGAGCATGGTAGTGCCCACTCATCACTAGTTACCAGTACTGAGCACCCGAGCATGATAGTGCCCGCTCATCACTAGTTACGAGTACTGAGTACACGAGCATGGTAGTGCCCGCTCATCACTAGTTACAAGTACTGAGCACCTGAGCATGGTAGTGCCCGCTCATCACTAGTTACGAGTACTGAGCACCTGAGCATGGTAGTGCCCGCTCATCACTAGTTACGAGTACTGAGCACACGAGCATGGTAGTGCCCACTCATCATTAGTTACGAGTACTGAGCACACGAGCATGGTAGTGCCCGCTCATCACTAGTTACAAGTACAGAGCACCTGAGCATGGTAGTGCCCGCTCATCACTAGTTACGAGTACTGAGCACCCGAGCATGGTAGTGCCCGCTCATCACTAGTTACGAGTACTGAGCACCTGAGCATGGTAGTGCTTGCTCATCACTAGTTACCAGTACTGAGCACCCGAGCATGGTAGTGCCCGCTCATCACTAGTTACCAGTACTGAGCACCCGAGCATGGTAGTGCCCACTCATCACTAGTTACGAGTACAGAGCACCCGAGCATGGTAGTGCCCGCTCATCACTAGTTACGAGTACAGAGCACCCGAGCATGGTAGTGCCCGCTCATCACTAGTTACGAGTACTGAGCACCCGAGCATGGTAGTGCCCACTCATCACTAGTTACGAGTACTGAGCACCTGAGCATGGTAGTGCCCACTCATCACTAGTTACGAGTACTGAACACCTGAGCATGGTAGTGCCCACTCATCACTAGTTACGAGTACTGAGCACCCGAGCATGGTAGTGCCCACTCATCACTAGTTACGAGTACTGAGCACCCGAGCATGGTAGTGCCCACTCATCACTAGTTACGAGTACTGAGCACCTGAGCATGGTAGTGCCCACTCATCACTAGTTACGAGTACAGAGCACCCGAGCATGGTAGTGCCCGCTCATCACTAGTTACGAGTACTGAGCACCCGAGCATGGTAGTGCCCGCTCATCACTAGTTACGAGTACTGAGCACCGAGCATGGTAGTGCCCACTCATCACTAGTTACGAGTACAGAGCACCCGAGCATGGTAGTGCCCGCTCATCACTAGTTACGAGTACAGAGCACCCGAGCATGGTAGTGCCCGCTCATCACTAGTTACGAGTACTGAGCACCCGAGCATGGTAGTGCCCGCTCATCACTAGTTACGAGTACAGAGCACCCGAGCATGGTAGTGCCCGCTCATCACTAGTTACCAGTACAGAGCACCCGAGCATGGTAGTGCCCACTTATCACTAGTTACGAGTACTGAGCACCCGAGCATGGTAGTGCCTGCTCATCACTAGTTACGAGTACTGAGCACCTGAGCATGGTAGTGCCCACTCATCACTAGTTACGAGTACAGAGCACCCGAGCATGGTAGTGCCCGCTCATCACTAGTTACGAGTACTGAGCACCCGAGCATGGTAGTGCCCGCTCATCACTAGTTACGAGTACTGAGCACCCGAGCATGGTAGTGCCTGCTCATCACTAGTTACGAGTACTGAGCACCTGAGCATGGTAGTGCTCACTCATCACTAGTTACGAGTACTGAGCACCCGAGCATGGTAGTGCCCGCTCATCACTAGTTACGAGTACTGAGCACCCGAGCATGGTAGTGCCCACTCATCACTAGTTACGAGTACTGAGCACCTGAGCATGGTAGTGCCCACTCATCACTAGTTACGAGTACTGAGCACCCGAGCATGGTAGTGCCCGCTCATCACTAGTTACGAGTACTGAGCACCCGAGCATGGTAGTACCCGCTCATCACTAGTTACGAGTACTGAGCACCCGAGCATGGTAGTGCCCGCTCATCAATAGTATCTATCTTCTAGACCGAGATTCAGCTGATGTAGATAGTGGGAACCAATTTTAATGGTTATAGTAATAAGGATTAGAGACATTGATCATTATATTGTTTGAGTTGTTAAAGGGGTTGTACAATAAACCTACAGTGCATCACCTACTTATAGGATAGGAGAACAATGTATGATCACTGTAGGGTTTGGCCATTGGAATACCCACTGCTCAACACAGCGGGGAGACCAAAAGTATTGTCTATGGAGCTGTATTGAGCATGTGCAACCAATACTCCAAGTACTGTCTATAGGAGTGGAGGTCAGCTTCATTTATATAGGCGATTTTGGGACCCCCATATTTGGGGGGTCTCTGTTGCTGGACCCCAGTAATCATACATTTCTCATTTTGGGGAAGAGTCCAGTGGGCGGTCCTAATTAATGATTGACAGCCTTCCCTGTATGAGTATACAGCTGTCAGTCAATGATTTAGATTTCACATCTTACACATGGTGCCAATTTTCTGCACAGTTGTATGACTGAGGAAGGCCATATCTCACGGACCGTCGTTGATATTCATGTACCCCAATGATACAAAAATATATCCGTAACATATTGGAGGGAGTCTTTTATAATTCTCCAAAAATGATTCTCTTTTGCAGGTGCGGAACGATTGTGGTTGCAGGGATTGCAACCGCCACCTGGGTCCGGGGCGACAGGGACCCGCCGGCCCCAGCCCTCGCTGTAGCTGGATGTGCATCTGAGGCTGCACATCCAGCTGAAATGTATTGCGGTGCAGAGACCCGTCAGGTCCCTGTACTGCGATACACGCTGCCGGCTAAACAGAAGCTGGCAGCTTTCATCTGTGTCCCAGTGACTGAGAGCGGCACATGACAATGAGGTCATTTGTTGCAATAGCACCGACACCGATGAACGCTGCTAGCCACTGTTTGCTGGTTACACAGGAGGACATAGTGGGACATGGGAGCCAGGGATGGTAAGTACAATATTAGTTGTTTTTTGCATTGGATTAAACGGGAGACATATTTACCAGGATGGGGACATATATACCAAGAGAGGGACAGTAGATACCAGGAGGGGGACAGCAGGGGGACTGTAAACACCAGGAGGGCCACAGGAGGGGGACAGTAGATACCAGGAGGGGACAGTATATACCAGGAGGGGGACAGTGGATACCAGGAAGAGGACAGCAGGGAGAATGTATATACCAGGATTGACCCAGGAGGGGGATAGTAGATACCAGGAGGGGGACAGTAGATACCAGGAGGGGGACAGTAGATACCAGGAGGAGGACAGCAGGGGGACAGTATATACCTTGATTGACCCAGGAGGGGGATAGTAGATACCAGGAGGGGGACAGTATATACCAGGAGGGGCCCAGGTTAGGGACATATATACCAGGATGTGACATAAATACCAGGATGGGGACACTTACCAGGATGTGGGCTAGAATGGGGAACATATATACTAGGATGGGGGACATATACAGTATGTCAGGATGAGAGACATACTTACCAAGATAGGGGCATATATACCAGGATGAGGGACATATTTACTAGGGAGGAGCGTAGGATTGGGGACACTAGAACAGGATGGGGACATTACTACATAATGGGGAAGGGGGGCAACTTGTACATCTTTATAGGATTTAGAACGCTAAATATATACATACATATACATACATCTGACCAACATAAGGTGCAGGGGGGCCAGGTCCAAATTTTGTACCAAGACCCATTGAATTCTAGTTACGCCGCTGCTCCTTTGTCCCTCCCATGGTCGCACCACAGTCATCCAGTGTCGATAAGCCGAGTGTTAACATCTAGTGGGATCCATTACAGGATACGGTGCGGAGGGCAAACCTGAGAATGTGATAATTCTGTCCCCTTAATTTTCCTAGTTGCAAAGTAAAAGGTGATAACAACGTCTAATCTCAGCGGTAACGAAACAGTAATCTCGTAATCTACACTCAGTACCCAAAGAGGCCCCGGAATCATCTCCTCTTTTATAGTCATAATCATATAGTTACAAAAATGTGATTCTTCTTCAAGAGGCTTTTCAGATTTAAGTTGTTCATCCCAATCAACTTTTGCTAGGTTAAAATAATAAATTCATGTGTTACTCACCCTCCCCAGGTCCAATGCTGGCTCTCTGGTCCTTACCGGCTGCAGATGTTGGAAGCACGAGCTGCCAAGCCCAGTGATTGGCTGCAGCAGTCACATGCCTGCTAGTCCTGACGTCACCACTGCAGCCTGTCAACAAAGATTAGAGCAGCTTCGGAAAAGCAAAGCTGGACGAGGGGGTCAACATATTCTCAGAAAACCCTTTTAAAATTCTAAAATATTGTGAAAAATTTTAACAAATTGTAAAAAGTTGTGAAATTGGGCTACATTTTTTGCCTTTTTTTAAATGCTCAACTAACAAAAAGTGTGTTGGTTCATTCTAAACTAATTTAAGAGCCTAAATTTAGAAAATGGGGCAAAGCTCTTTGGGACAATCCAAAATCTTTAGGACTCATCCCCCCACCTGATATATGCTAGTTATAATATTGGTGCCTAAATGTGCCGTAAAGGGTCCATTGGGCCCTCCTCAAGCCCTAATCCCCATGAACAATGGATACCGGCTATCCTCCATTCAAATTAGGAAAGAACCCCTATAATTTGTGAGGTGCATTATATCAAAAATCTGCTATTGGCATTGACTGTGTTTCTCAAAAACTAAGAGTCGTCAGCATTCTCTTGACTGGTGTCATCGCTGCTTATGGCAAAATCTGGCAATGGCAACCGGGCACGCCAGGCTGACCAAAAAGTTGGCTGTTGATGTTAAAAATTACTTACGGATCACACCAATTTCATAAAAATCAGATGAAAAGTTCCTGGTGACCAGAAGACTGTCCCCCAAGAGAACAAAGGTTTCTATTGTGCCCTTGAGAGATAACCAATCCAGGTTCCTACTGTATAAATAACATGGAGACCAGGCAAACAATCCAGCATGGATGGGAAAAGGCTTTGACCCGTCTCACGTCTAAAGGTCCAGTCACACTAAGCAACTTACCAGCGATCCCAACAACGATAGGGATCGCTGGTAAGTTGCTAGGAGGTTGCTGGTGAGCTGTCACACTGCGACGCTCCAGCGATCCCACCAGCAACCTGACCTGGCAGGGATCGCTGGAGCGTGGCTACACGAGTTGCTGGTGAGCTCACCAGCAACCAGTGACCAGCCCCCAGTCTCCTAGTTATAGCACACATCGGGTTAATTACCTGATGTGTGCTGCAGCTAAATGTGCACAGAGCAGGGAGCAGCGCACACTGCTTAGTGCTGGCTCCCTGCTCTCCTAGTTACAGCACACATCGGGTTAATTACCTGATGTGTGCTGCAGCTACACGTGCAAGGAGCAGGAGCCGGCACTGACAGTGAGAGCGGCGGAGGCTGGTAACAAAGGTAAATATCGGGTAACCAAGGACAGGGCTTCTTGGTTACCCGATGTTTACATTGGTTACCAGCCTCAGCAGAAGCCGGCTCCTGCTGCCTGCACATTAGTTGTTGCTGTCTCGCTGTCACACACAGCGATCTGTGCTTCACAGCGGGACAGCAACAATTAAAAAATGGCCCAGGACATTCAGCAACAACCAACGACCTCACAGCAGGGGCCAGGTTGTTGCTGGATGTCACACACAGCAACATCGCTAGCAACGTCACAAAAGTTGTTCGTTACCAGCGATGTTGCTAGCGATGTTGCTTAGTGTGACGGGGCCTTAAGTCATCTTGACAACTTTGGATGGAGAGGCTTGCATACAAACGGCATAACTATAGTGGGTGCCATCGCAATCTGGCATAGGTACTTGGCGAGGAGCAAAACGTCCTTTTGGCCTATATGAGTGTAACGCTCGCGGCCGGTGTAGGGGCAGCGAGCGGGATTAGTTGAGCCAATGGACCATGGGGGGACCCAGGCTTACCCCTTAGTGGGAGGGGCTTAACTAAGTGCTCATCATGAGGTAGACGCTAGGTACCACTCCTAGGGTAGTGACCGGGACTGTGGCAGCTAACCCCAGGACAGGTGACGGACTCAGGTACAGACGGGATGACTGAGGTAGGCTGGACTGGCGGGGACAGACATGTATGGGAAGGTGGGAAGGCAGACTCAGATACAGGTGACTGACACAGGGTAATGGGACCTGACAACTAGCTAGACAAATGTGACACTGACTAACTGGGAAAGAAACGTTGCACAGGCACCTCCCCTGATGGGAGAGTGCCTTAAATAGATAGTGCCTCTCAGCCATAAGCTGAGAGGCATTTCCAGGAAATGGCCGGTGTGTGCGCGCGCATCTTAGGTGCACTCCAGGGAACCCTGTTCCAGGGAACCCTGTGCGGCATGTACAGGGCCTGGGAGGGGAAGGAGGCAGAAGAGCACGTGGAAGGCCGCGCAGCAGCAGGGGAGAACTGGACCCATCCAGGGCAATGAGTAAGTTGGCAGGGATACCGGTGCTACAATGAGAAGATCAATTTTACTGAAGAACCTTAATACTTGAAGGTCCTGAGCTGATAACGTTGCATGTTTTTCTTCTGGCCCAGATCCGCGGGGGTGGGATTTTGGATGGTAATTTGGATCTAATTGGTGTGTAGTAAAAAACTCTTTATATGCCATATCCTACATGAATAAAGGTTGGCAGAATTGATTTATCAGTTTTGAGATTTCCAACAATCGAAATAATTGTATTTCGGAGAGACAACAGAGAAAACTTTTTCACCTCTCTTCATGGATATAGGACGACGTGTACTATAATATAATTTACGATAATATCCGTCTATACTTCAAATTATGACACCTAAGGCAAAACTGTCTCTTCTTAACCTTTCCCAATCACCTGTCAACCTATCAATCTAGAAAGAGCCTTAAATTTCGGTTAACCTTTGAGAGGATCCTTGCTGGAAGCGAGGAAATAATCTCAGCTGTGTTGTCTCAAAGTCTCCTCCGACATCACTGGAGGCCATTCGTAGATGCTCCAGCTCTTTTCAGTTTGAGGCCCGAAACACCAACACAAACATTGATGTAGAAGACTTAGGACACACATACTTGAATTTTAGGCCACCCCATGTTATTTGCTGCATGATACCCCAAAATGTCAATGTTCTTATCATGCAAACCCTGCAGTAGATTAGTGTTGGCCAACCATGCTGACTTTAGAGGAACAGGCCAACCAGCTAATGAACTTGGGATCTCAGAACAATCTTCTGAGTACAGATGTCAGGTAAAAAAATGATTGGGCATGGTGGATTTTAGCATGCCTGATCCTTCTGTCCTCATGGGAAATAGGTTTGTGAGAGAGATGTTTGGTAATGGCTTCTCCATCTCTCCCCAGTGAGAAGACACAAGGTCAACCGAGGTTACACAACTATGTTGGGGTCAAGATAAATAGTTACCATATGAATGAACATTTGGTAGACAGCTTCGAAGGTGTATGTCACCAATAAACCATTTATTAACTAAGACCTCTATACATACACTTTAGAAGAAAGTGGTATGAACCCACTAGACCAGTTGACCCTCTGATTTATAAGAGGCTAAAGGCTTAGTCAAGAAGTTGGCTAGTATGCATAGCTAAGGGAGGCACAAAGTTAGGAGTCATGGCAGTACCTAATAACCTAGTAGGACAGCAGTGAAGGTGAATGGTCGCCACTAACCCATTTCCTGACTAAGACATCTATACACTTTAGAAGAAAGTGTTATGAACCCACCAATTTTGGTGAGACCAGCTGGCCCTCTGATTTATACAAGAGGCTAAAGGCTTAAGGCCGCTTTACACGCTGCGATATTGGTACCGATATGGCTAGTGTGGGTACCCGCCCCCATCTGTTGTGTGACACGGGCAAATCGCTGCCCGTGGCGCACAACATCACCCAGAGCCGTGACACATACTTACCTGTCTAGCGACGTCACTATGACCAGCGAACCGCCTCCTTTCTAAGGGGGCGGTTCGTTCAGGGTCACAGCGACGTCACAGCAGCGTCACTGAACCGCCGCCCAATAGCAGCGGAGGGGCGGAAATGAGCAGGACGTAACATCCCGCCCACTTCTTTCCTTCCGCATTGTGGCCAGGACGCAGGTAAGGTGAGCTTCCTCGTTCCTGCGGCGTCACACGGAGCAACGTGTGCTGCCGCAGGAATGAGGAACAACTTTGTTACTGCTGCAGTAACGATATTTGAGAATGGACCCCCATGTCACCGATGAGCGATTTTGCACGTTTTTGTGACGATGCATAATCGCTCATAGGTGTCACACGCAACGGCATCGCTAATGCGGCCGCATGTGCGTCACCAATTCCGTGACCCAACGACTCCGCATTAGCGATGTCGTAGCGTGTAAAGCCCCCTTTAGTCAAAACGTTGACCAGTATGCATAGCTAAGGGAGGAACAAAGTTAGCAGTCATGACAGTGCCCAATGGCTTCATAGGAGGACATCTGCGAAGGTGTATGGTTGCCACTAACCCATTTCTTGACTAAGACCTCTATACACTTTAAAAGAAAGTGGTATGAACCCACCAATTTTGGTGAGACCAGTTGACTCTTTGATTTATACAAGAGGCTAAATGCTTAGTTAAGACGTTGGCTAGCATGCAAAACTGAGGGAAGAAAAAAGTTAGCAGTCATGAGGGTGCCTAATAGCCTTGTAGGAGGACAGCTTCAAAGGTGTATGGTTACCACTAACCCATTTCTTGACTAAGACCTTTATACACATTAAAAGAAAGTTGTTTGA
This sequence comes from Anomaloglossus baeobatrachus, assembly GCF_048569485.1. Taxonomy (NCBI): domain Eukaryota; kingdom Metazoa; phylum Chordata; class Amphibia; order Anura; family Aromobatidae; genus Anomaloglossus; species Anomaloglossus baeobatrachus. The sequence continues at coordinate 39,784,585 of NC_134358.1, forward strand.
ACCTACCAATTTCGGTAGGACCAGCTGACCCTCTGATTTATACAGGGGGCTAACAGCTTAGTCAAGAAGTTGGCTAGTAGGTATAGCTAAGGGAGGAACAACGTTAAGAGTCATAGGAGTGCCTAATGGTCTCATAGGAGGACACATGGAACATGGTAGATGTGGAGGCCATCGAAGACTAACAACATATGTAATCTCTACAATGTTCTAGGTGGTCATCCAAAATCTCTTCACCATATGATGGTCATGCTACCTGCCGCGCCCTGCTCACTGAAGACATTCACATGTTGAGGCTCCTTTGACTCGTCAAACTAAAGTTTTCATCTTTCCCCAATTCTCAGGTCATAACATCAGGTTGAAGAGGACAATTCTTAGAGGACATGGACATGAAGAGTCTAGACTGATCATCGATCTCTTCGTTTTACCCAGAGAAGATTCTTATTTTAGAAATAGGTGAAACTTTAAGAAAACATTCGTAGAAATGCAAAGGAAAAGATTTTAGATGAGAGTCAGATAGATGACACCACATCCTGTTCTTAGAAAAAGGGAGCACGTCACCACCACTCGAGAGGTCTTGTGTAGTCTTTGGGTTTTAAAGTTCATGAATTTGTAAAGCTTTGACATTCTCCTTCCCTTAAAAAATATACTATAGTAAGGATGAAGTTCTCATGAGGTTCGGAGATAATAGTTACACCTGATCCTGGTATCTATAGGGGCCCAAAAATGCTCTGCTAAACTAGTATTAATAATGGCACATGGTAGGTGGGCACCATGAAACACAACTTTATGAAGGTAGACCATGAAATAATTACCACAGAAATGTGGATCTGTTTAGGGATGGTGTCTCTAAAGAGGAAGAGTCCTCTACAAGACTACACCACCAACAGGAATAAAGAGATGACGGCCCCCCAAGGATGCAGCTATGCCAGTGCTGGTGGGTACTGGATGGAGCAACATGCTATGCAATCTTTTTAGGTTACTAAAAAGCCCAGAGAAAAATCTGGAAAGTTCACCCCTATTATGTGCAATTTATAGTACTGGTGTCTACTTATGTGGCAGAGAGGTCTCCACAGATGGCAAAGCCGCAGTATGACTGCTGATCCTGCATTTAATTACAGGGCTCTTCGGGAGGATAACATGAAGCTCCGGAGCCTCAAGGCAAATTTCTACCACTTCATCGCCACCTCCTATGTGCTACTACAACACTAATATATCCCATCATTGCCAACTTCAGCCATCAGGAGATGCAAACAAATTGATGAGCGAGCACTACCATGCTTGGTACTCATTAACAGCAGATGAGGGACTCGAGAGTTTTTCCAGGAAACCTTCCAGAAAAATGCTACAGTTCCCCATTGACTTCCATTATACGTGGTGCTTGAGTCACACCCATCAGAGCATCCAACTGCTCTTAATGAGTCCTGAGCACCCGAGCATGGTAGTGCCCGCTCATCACTAGTTACGAGTACTGAGCACCCGAGCATGGTAGTGCCTGCTCATCACTAGTTACGAGTACTGAGCACCCGAGCATGGTAGTGCCCGCTCATCACTAGTTACGAGTACCGAGTACCCGAGCATGGTAGTGGCCGCTCATCACTAGTTACGAGTACCGAGCACCAGAGCATGGTAGTGGCCGCTCATCACTAGTTACGAGTACCGAGCACCAGAGCATGGTAGTGCCCGCTCATCACTAATGTAAACCTTTTTGTACACCAAACATTTTCAGCCATAAACATGCTCCTGTAGACGCAACGCTCATTCCTTACTTCAGTCTTGACCTCCTTGTGACACCGATGCACAAAACACCTTCTGAAATCACCGATTTCCTGGAGGTTTCAAGACTTTTCCTCAAATGTTCCCTTTTTTCTAAAAGAGCTGGCAAGTGTGATGTATTCTTCTAAGGAAGATGGGGAACCAGGATCAAAGTACTACCAGTCACGCTAAATATGGGGAAGTACCAAGCGAACGCTGAAAGTGAAGGGAAACTCTGTGTCTAGGGAAAAGGAAGATGGTGACCCCTGACCAAACATACCGGTCCCTCATCCCCCTAGATAGGTTCTGCACCTATGCATTGAGCAAGATACCTAACCTTAGAGTTTCTCCTATGCTGGCCCCATGTTGGGCATCATTAATGTTAAGGTGAACTCTTAACCAGAGATCACTAGTTGCCTACTGCCTGGCCGAATTGGTATGGACCAAGTGCATGCGTAAAAGAATTCACACCAGACACAGTCGGATATGAAATCTCTTCTTGGTCCCAGTAAAAATGGCACCGAACAGAGCGAGTACAAGCATGCGTCCTCTTGATATAGGCTAGGGGCGTACACGAGTTCAGATATGCCCATTTAGTGGGACAGTTCATGGGCTAGCCAATGGGGAGATCTGTGTTGCTGTTGATGGGCGGATCTGACTTCAGTGGATGAATCCATGATGATGGTGATGAGAGGGATGTCATCTGGTGGCTCCATGCTGATGGTTTGGTCTGTGATGTCATCGGGGACCATTTTGGGTTCCTCTGAAGACTGACTGGCTTATGTATAGAGAATTGATTTCATTGAACACACTTCTCACAGTGCTCTATGTCCAGAGGTTAATTATTTCATCTTATGGCTCTCCTCAACACTGGACCATAAATAGGGACCGGCAGTTGGACATCTGACCTCCCAAATAGCTGAGATTTCGATAACCCCAACAGCCCCGCCATAGGAACAAGAGAGGTCAACTCGTGAAGCATCAGAGGAACGTTCAGCGACAGGTATAAAGTCCACGTAGTCATTTATGAGCCAGACGAGTCACTCTCTTTGAACTCCTGGACGTTACATAATCTACTCTGCATAAGAAGACAAACTTCCCGACTATTACAATGGCAGGTTAATGACGAATCCGAGACTGTGGGAACCTCACCTGCATCACCCAAACAAAGCCACGCACTAATGACTGCCGAGACGCGCTCACTGCTTGTTTTGTCACAAGGTTATTATTGCTGATGGCTTAGGAGGGACGGAGCGCCAATGTAATTACACCAGAGTCTAGCCCGGCTGCGGGGAATTAGTGGAGCTGCAGTAGGAGGGAGACCGTCAACAGACATTACGCAATATGGGTGAATGCAGAGTCAATGAGTCGCGGCTTATTTTTTTCCCAATTTTGTGCCAAAATTTTGCACAAAAAAATTCTGATGGATGTGATTAGTGTTGAGGAAACCACATCGATAGGATGCAGAGTATGGTTGGATTTGGTGCCGATTTTGGGGCAGAGTCCATGGCCAAAGCTGTGCCAAATCCTCCCCCATCTGACCTAACCGGTCACAGGTGACAGACAGTCATGTGGTTTCTGGCCATAGTAGGTCACAGCGTTTGGCTGCGCAGAATGCTCCCTGACTTTGAATTTTTCCTGCTGTCAGTATTCAATGTTCCTACATCGAAGGATCCATCTAACCAAAATGGATTTTCTATAGTAGAGATGTCACAAGTGACAGACAGTCATGTGGTTTCTGGAAATAGAAGGTCACAGTGTTTGGCTGCGCAGAATGCTCCCTGACTTTCTATTATCCCTTCTGTCAGTATTCATTGGTCCTACATCGGAGGATCCATCTAACCAAAATGGATTTTCTACGGTAGAGATATCACAGGTGACAAACAGTCATGTGGTTTCTGGAAATAGAAGGTCACAGTGTTTGGCTCCACAGACTGCTCCCTGACTTTCTATTGTTCCTGCTGTCACTGTCAGTATTCATTGGTCCTACATCGGAGGATCCATCTAACCAAAATAGATTTTCAACAGTAGAGATGTCACAGGTGCTAGACAGTCATGTGGTTTCTGGCAATAGAAGGTCACAGCGTTTCGCTGCGTAGAATGCTCCCTGACTTTCTATTATCCCTGCTGTCAATATTCATTGGTATAGGTAGCTTTCCTGCTGGATTTTCATCTCACCTCCTTTTGGACCCAGCAGGAGCTCGCCTTCCACCCAGCTGCTGATTATCTGTTTTCTTTTCTTACTTTCCTGGACTGGTCCTGGTGATATTATGCAGCTCATTCTAGCTCTGAATGCAAGCAGGTGGCTTGTACTCCTCTGTGGTGTCGTTGCTGAACGTCTACCTGTGTCATCTGTAGATAAGCAGTTCATGCATTTTCCCCCGGTGTGTCCTCCTTGTGTCTTCCTTTAGCGTTTAGTGGGGTTGACAAAGAGCTCATCCCATCCGTTCCCAATTGAGGGTCCAGCACTAGGGATACCTAGGGTCAGGTATTCGGCTCAGCGCATAGGTGTGGAACCTATCTAGGCTAGTGAGGGACCCCAGGCACCAGCGGTAGGCTTGGTCAGGGGTCACATCTCCCCCTTCCCTTCCTCTCGCCACTCGTTTGGTACTTCCCCGTATGACATAACCTTACTCCATTACCCAGCCCGTATTCACACAGCTCTTTCCACTACAACTTCTCTATGTGCCATGCCGCTAGCCATGAAAGATATTTATCCTGCTTAATTATTTGATTCATTTTGTACATAAAGCAATTCCAAAAACAGAATTCGGGAATTACCATAAATGCAATTTAGCAAATATAGAGTTTAAAGGTGAAACCATTTTGTATTTAGCCATGACAAAGAATATCCTTTACAGACCCTGATCCATCGGTGAGACATTACATGGACATAGAGGGGCATAATGGGAAAGTTCTGCAACATGGCCACCACCTATCATGTGTTATACTACAATCTGGCTTCCGACAGCATCATTCCACTGAAACTGCCCTAACTAAAGTCACCAATGATCTACTAACCGCCAAAGCCAAGCGACACTACTCTATCCTCCTCCTCCTGGACCTGTCCTCTGCCTTCGACACAGTAGACCATTCCTTCCTACTACAGATTCTCTCATCTCTGGGCATCACAGACTTGACCCTATCTTGGATCTCCTCATACCTAACCGACCGAACTTTCAGCGTCTCCCATTCTCACAACACCTCCTCATCTGCCCCCTATCTGTCGGTGTCCCCCAAGGCTCAGTTGTTGGACCCCTGCTGTTCTCCATCTACACCTTCGCCCTGGGACAGCTCATAGAGTCCCACGGCTTTCAGCATCATCTCTACGCTGATGGTACGCAGATCTACCTCTCTGGACCTGACATCACCTCTCTACTAACCAGAATCCCACAATGTCTGTCTGCTATTTCATCCTTCTTCTCTGCGCGATTCCTAAAACTTAACATGGACAAAACAGAGTTCATTGCCTTTCCTCCTCCTCACTCATCTCCTCCAACAAGCCTTTCCATCAAACTTGATGGTTGCTCACTCACCCCAGTCTCACAAGCTCGTTGCCTTGGAGTGACCCTCGACTCTGCTCTATCCTTCAAGCCACACATCCAGACTACAACTCAAAAATATCTCCCGGATCCGTGCTTTCCTTAACCAAGAATCAGCAAAAACATTAGTGCATGCCCTCATCATCTCCCGCCTCAACTACTGCAACCTCCTGCTCTCTGGCCTCCCTTCCAACACTCTTGCACCCCTCCAATCTATCCTAAACTCTGCGGCCCGCTTAATCCACCTCTCCCCTCGCTATTCCCCAGCCTCGCCACTCTGCCAATCCCTTCACTGGCTTGCCATCGCCCAACGACTCCAGTTCAAAACATTAACCATGACATACAAAGCCATCCACAACCTGTCTCCTCCTTACATCTGTGACCTAGTCTCCCGGTACTTACCTGCACGCAACCTCAGATCCTCACAAGATCTCCTTCTCTGCTCCTCTCTTATCTCCTCTTCCCACAATCGCGTACAAGATTTCTCCCGTGCATCCCCCATACTCTGGATTGCTCTACCTCAGCACATCAGACTCTCACCTACCGTGGAAAGCTTCAAGAGGAACCTCAAGACCCACCTCTTCCAAGAAGCCTACAACCTACAATAACCCTCAGTCCAGTACACCACTGCGCAACCAGCTCTGTCCTCACCTAATGTACCATCACCCATTCCCTGTAGACTGTGAGCCCTCGCGGGCAGGGTCCTCTCTCCTCCTATACCAGTCTGTTTTGTACTGTTAATGATTGTTGTACGTATACCCTCTTTCACTTGTAAAGCGCCATGGAATAAATGGCGCTATAATAATAAATAATAATAAATAATAATAATAATAATTTGTTATACTGGTGTCTTCTTGTATGACTAAAGGGGGCTCCGAGTACCTCCGGCACCAATGTCCATCGGTTGCAAGAGTCTCTATTGCTTTCAAGGAAATATGGGAGGAGGAATCAAAGCTTTGAGATACTCTATGATTAGTATATTAGCGTTTTCTATCATTATGCAAGCCTATTTTTGCAAAATCTCCATTCTAAAACCTCGATTCAGCTCTTGGAAATTATCATTGACGAATGGAGATACTTTGGCATGGACCATGAAAAGCTCCAACCAGACTCCAACTTTGCTGATGCATTTATAGCACCGCAGAGCATAGCGAGGGTCTTCTTTCCAAGCCACCATGAATGCTGTCCATCTGCCATAATACCATCTTATATGGCCCCTGAGGGAGGAAGAGTATGGTGTCAAGTAGAGTCATCTCCGCTCAGTTGACCTTGTAAGACCATGACAAAAGTAGTAGTGGATGACTTCCTTGTAATACGCCCTTGACCCCCTTCTGATCCTACACCAGATGTTTCTGGAACAAACTTTAAATTCCCCAAAATCCTACATTTAGTAAAACCTCTCAAAAAGACCAACTTCATAAGAAGACCACCACTCATCTAGACCAGATTTTTCTGTTGCCCGACATTCTGAATATTAACTTGGTCTCCTTTCTGAAAGGACCATCCAGCTTTGCAAATTTTTGTGATAGTCTAAAACAGCTTATATAGCACTCAACATCTGAAGATCTACCATGACCTTCTGCCAAACCCAATACAATGAGAAAGAACATCGTTATATACTGATGAGCAAAAGGGTAACAATGTTTTGAACTTTTGACTTCCAGGCTCCATATCTCTCCATCCACAACAGCTATGAGCGTGAGACGACTTTCATTTTATGGACAATCATCTTGGCTAGCTCATACAAGTGAAAAGTCAATGGTTCAAATTGAGGAACAACTATGAAGAAGATTTCCAAAGAAAAGAGAAACAGCATCATTCACCTCATCGATAGCGGTCTCTCGGTCAAGAAAATTGCCAAACTGCATCATGTGTGACCATAACAGTTGGAAGATTTTGAAATTAAGTCCGTCCATCCATTCAAAAGCCAAGAGGTGACCTCCAGGCAAAATATTGGAGTCAACAAGTCGGCTCATCACAAGGTCTATCAGTTCTGGAGACACCCGGCAGTGGAGGCGGCTCTTAATAGTGAGATGTACAGACGTCCATGCAAGAACTGTGCGACGCACGTTACACAAGTCTGGAATGGTGGCTCGAAAAAAGGTGAAGACAACTTCAATATCATCATAAGAAGCGTTGGCTCGAGTTCTCAAGAAAGTACGAAAAGTGGAAAGTAGAAGATTGGAGATGGGTGATTTACAGACGAAAGTCAATACACGGCTCTGATGGCTGTAAATGGGTCTGGAAGAAACAAGGGAAAAGGGACTAACTGATAGAGAACTAAAGGAATTGTCAAGTTCAGTGGAGGGAGCCTGATGATATGGGGGTGTTTCACAGCCAAAGGCGCTGGATACTTGACCAGGATGGATGGAGGTCTCAATGCTGAGATATATGTGAGGATCCTACAAGAAGAGTTACTTCATAAACTCGAGTTCTATGGGTATGAAAAGGACGACATAGTGTTCCAGCAGGACAATGACCCAAAGCATATGGCGAGATTGGAGAAGAAATGGTTCAATGACAATGAAGTAGAGGAGCTGGATTGTCCCCACAGTCCCCAGACCTCAACCCAATCCAACACTTGTGGGTAGAGGTGAAGAAAAAGCTGTATACATCCCCAAGTGAGCCGACCAGTATACACCAACACTGGGAACATGGAGAAGAGACCTGACCAGTATACACCAACACTTGTGGGTAGAGATGAAGAAAAAGCTGTATACATCCCCAAGTGACCGACCAGTATACATCAACACTGGGAACGTGGAGATGAGACCTGACCAGTATACACCAACACTTGTGGGTAGAGATGAAGAAAAAGCTGTATACATCCCCAAGTGACCAACCAGTATACACCAAAACTGGGAACGTGTAGAAGAGACCTAGGATCAGATTTCGGTGGAGACATGCTTGTATCTCATCAAGAGCCCATAAGGATTCAGGCAGAGCTGAAAACCAAAAGGAGGATTTACAAAATACTAACAAAATAATCAAAGGTAAAACTTACATTTTTAGGAGCAAAACAGTAACAATGCATGGACATGAGAATATTCTGCATAACTAATCATATGCTAAATAGTCACATTTATGTTTGAGATAGCCAAGATGATTGTTTATAAAATGAAGGTCGTCTCACGCTCAAAGCTGTAGAGGATGGAGAGATATGGAGGATGAAACTCAAAAGTTCAGAACATTTTTACCCTTTTGCTCCTCGTCTTCCAATTAAGGATCTTCATGGAGTTTCCAGCTGAGGATCTACGTAGATCTTCCAGTTGTGGACGCCTTCATACAGTCAATGAAGGACAATGTACAGTGATAAGTCATTAAGGCGGGTTATTTTGTGACTAATGAGATACTGAGTGTACGAGGGTGGCTTTACGAGGGCAAATGTGAACTAAGGGACACTGTCGAAGTGTAAGGCGAGGAACACAGTTTCCTAACCTTATTTCATAAAAAAGGGAACCACTTATTGTTCATTTTAAGAGTTCAGCCAAGTCTGTATAGTTGCCTTAGTTTTTTATATATCAGTGTAAAGGAACGCACCAAGAAATTCACGAAAGGACGATGCCGATGACTTCTCTACATAAGGTGTCACCACCACAAGGGTGGAGTGAGGGTGCCGAGCAGGTGACACCAGCTGTGAGGGGAAGGACAGGTCCACGGCTCCGTGACCTCTGGGGTCACTGCCTGTTTGGTTTCCTGTATTTGCCTATTTTGTGTATTTTTATTGCATTGTTCTTTTGTACCCGGCCGAGCTGCTATATAAACATTATAGAAAACATACGTAGAGCTACATGGTGACTTTGTTCATGTTAAAGGTACAGTTTTCACCGTCAGACACGAATGAGTAAAGCTGTGACATTTTGAACCATTTACTGTATAAGATATTACATACGTCCATGTATAATGATCTATATAACATGATGACATCCCTTGATTTTGTAAAGAGGACCTGTCCGTTTCAATAAATATGCAATTTTTTTTTTACCTAGTGTAAATACCGCTGTTCTCCTGAATCCGGCGTTCTTTTTCTTTTCTTCCTACGCCTTTCCAATCCTGAGATATGGCCTTCTATTTCCTACATATAAAGATAGACTTTTTAAGACAAGTGGGTTGTAATCTTGAATACCACACCCAGTTGGCTAAAATGACTAATTATGGGGGGACAAAAGGGTCATATCTCAGGAACGGAGAGGCGCAGAAACAAGAGAAAAACTACGCCGGATTCAGCGGAAGGTCGGCATTCACACCAGCGAAAAAAAGAAACTACAATTAAAATCTAAATATATACAGTACACACCAAAAGTTTGGACACACTTTCTCATTCAAAGAGTTTTCTTTATTTTCATGACTCTGAAAATTGTAGATTCACATTGAAGGCATCAAAACTATGAATTAACACATGTGGAATGACATACTTAACAAAAAAGTGTGAAACAACTGATATGTCTTCTATTCTAGGTTCTCCAAAGTAGCCACCTTTTGCTTTGATTACTGCTTTGCACAATCTTAGCATTCTGTTGATGAGCTTCAAGAGGTAGTCACCGGAAATGGTCTTCACTTCACAGGTGCGCCCTGTCAGGTTTAATAAGTGGGATTTCTTGCCTTATGAATGGGGTTGGGACCATCAGTTGTGTTGTGCAGACGTCTGGTGGATACACAGCTGATAGTCCTACTAAATACACTGTTAGAATTTGTATTATGGCAAGAAAAAAGCAGCTAAGTAAAAAAAAATGAGTGGCCATCATTACTTTTAAGAAATGAAGGTCAGTCAGTCAGAAAAATTGGGAAAACTTTGAAAGTGTCCCCAAGTGCAGTGGCAAAAACCATCAAACGCTACAAAGAAACTGGCTCACATGAGGTCCGCCCCAGGAAAGGAAGACCAAGAGTCACCTCTGCTGCGGAGGATAAGTTTATCCAAGTCACCAGCCTCAGAAATCGCAGGTTAACAGCAGCTCAGATTAGAGACCAGGTCAATGCCACACAGAGTTCTAGCAGCAGACACATCTCTAGAACAACTGTTAAGAGGAGACTTTGTGCAGCAGCCTTCATGGTAAAATAGCTGCTAGGAAACCACTGCTAAGGACAGGCAACAAGCAGAAGAGACTTGTTTAGGCTAAAGAACACAAGGAATGGACATTAGACCAGTGGAAATCTGTGCTTTGGTCTGATGAGTCCAAATTTGAGCTCTTTGGATCCAACCACCGTGTCTTGGTAGAAAAGGTAAACGGATGGACTCTACATGGCTGGTTCCCACCGTGAAGCATGGAGGAGGAGGTGTGATGGTGTGGGGGGGCTTTTCTGGTGACACTGTTGGGGATTTATTCAAAATTGAAGGCATTCAGAACCAGCATGGCTACCACAGCATCTTGCAGCGGCGTGCTATTCCATCCGGTTTGCGTTTAGTTGGACCATCATTTATTTTTCAACAGGACTATGACCCCAAACACACCTCCAGGCTGTGTAAGGGCTATTTGGCTAAGAAGGAGAGTGATGGGGTGCTACGCCAGATGACCTGGCCTCCACAGTCACCAGACCTGAACCCAATCGAGATGGTTTGGGGTGAGCTGGACCGCAAAGTGAAGGCAAAAGGGCCAACAAGTGCTAAGCATCTCTGGGAACTCCTTCAAGACTGTTGGAAAACCATTTACAGTGACTACCTCTTGAAGCTCATCAAGAGAATGCCAAGAGTGTGCAAAGCAGTAATCAAAGCAAAAGGTGGCTACTTTGAAGAACCTAGAATATAAGACAAATTTTTAGTTGTTTCACACTTTTTTAAGTATTTCATTCCACATGTGTTAATTCATAGTTCTGATACCTTCAATGTGAATCTACAATTTTCAGAGTCATGAAAATAAAGAAAACTCTTTGAATGAGAAGGTGTGTCCAGACTTTTGGTCTGTACTGTATATATTTTTTGTAGCTATTTATTGCCGCCGTCCCGCTGGTGTTTATATTTGCATATACTGCCTCTTGATTTCCCTATCAATAATTGAATATTTTGTGTTAGTCTAGTTTTAATACTTATAAATGATTATAGTCATGGTGTTGGGCTTATAGGGGCCGGTGTATACTATTTATCTGTCCATGGGGGTCTTTTTGAGATGACTACTCTGGAGATTGGATGCTTTTTGGATGTCTCCTGTGATGAGGATACGTCTTCTGTAGTGAGTGTATACATGACAGTTTTGGTACGGATGGGGCGCAGACACACCGCAGCCCCCCGCCCCCCTCGTGTCCCCGGTTTCACTTCGACGCCGCACGGTTGTTCGGGTCCGATCGCCTTTTCATAGAATGATTGTGCAGAAGTACACAGATGAATGTGCGCCTCTGGCAGTCGTGATATGAGGCCTCCGGATTCCCGTCTGCGGGGAGCGATATTACCGACGATCTGGCAACGGAAATCTCCATCGTCTCATTCTGGTAGCTCAGAAATTATTGACTTTCCGCTAATGAAGAAAGAAGCCAGTGACATAATTGTGACCAACGCACAGCGACAAACTACAAATTCAGCAGTTTAGTATCTCGGGAGTTTCTTTTGTACCTGGAAGGATCCTTAAGTCGGACGACCGGAGCCTTCAAAACGGAACCGATAATAGTCACACCTGATCCTTGGTGACCCCCAACACGGGCAACATATCGGGTGACATCCTCCTCCTAAATATTACCAATATATAACGTGCAAAAAAATGACAAAAAGTGGAAAGTGGTGCCTCATGAGGAATGTGAACACGTCCTGTAAGTCTCTGTGCCAGTGATTGACCCCAAAGGATCAACACCGGAGCGGCAGCTTTCCCCAGACCCGGGGCTCGGGTAATAAGCAGTGGTCCGAGGACACGGCCATGTGCAAATCTCATCACACCGACTCACACAGACTCCATCACACCAGGCGACTTCAGAAATTACATTACAAGCCTAAATGGAGTCAGAGTTTTTGTACAGTGAGCGTGCATGTGTAGGTATATGTATTTATAGTGAACAAACTTGTATATATATTGAGCATGCATGTGTAGGTATGTGGATATATAGTGAGCATGCACGTGTAGGTGTCTGTGGATATGTAGCATGCATGTGTAAGTATAAGTATATAACATGAGCGTCCATGTGCAGGTGTCTGTATAAGGTAAGCATGCACATGTATAAGGTGTAGAGGTGTGTATATATAGTGAGCATGTAGGTGTCTGTATAAAGTGAGCGTGCATGTGTAGGTGTCTGTATAAAGTGAGCGTGCATGTGTAGGTGTCTGTATAAAGTGAGCGTGCATGTGAAGGTATCTGTATAAAGTGAGCGTGCATGTGTAGGTGTCTGTATAAAGTGAGCGTGCATGTGTAGGTGTCTGTATAAAAGTGAGCTTGCATGTGTAGGTGTCTGTATAAAGTGAGCGTGCATGTGTAGGTATCTGTATAAAGTGAGCATGCATGTTTAGGTGTCTGTATAAAGTGAGCGTGCATGTGTAGGTATCTGTATAAAGTGAGCGTGCATGTGTAGGTGTCTGTATAAAGTGAGCGTGCATGTGTACATGTCTGTATAAAGTAAGCGTGTATGTGTAGGTGTCTGTATAAAGTGAGCGTGCATCTGTAGGTATCCGTATAAAGTGAGCATGCATGTGTAGGTATCCGTATAAAGTGAGCGTGCATGTGTAGGAGTCTGTATAAAGTGAGCGTGCATGTGTAGGTGTCTGTATAAAGGGAGCGTGCATGTGTAGGTGTCTGTATAAAGTGATTGTGCGTGTGTAGGTGTCTGTATAAAGTGAGCGTGCATGTGTAGGTGTCTGTATAAAGTGAGCGTGCATGTGTAGGTGTCTGTATAAAGTGAGCGTGCATCTGTAGGTGTCTGTATAAAGTGAGTGTGCATGTGTAGGTGTCCCTATAAAGTGAGCGTGAATGTGTAGGTGTCTGTATAAAGTGAGTGTGCATGTGTAGGTGTCTGTATAAAGTGAGCGTGCATGTGTATGTGTCTGTATAAAGTGAGCGTGCATGTGTAGGGGTCTGTATAAAGTGAGCGTGCATGTGTAGGGGTCTGTATAAAGTGAGCGTGCATGTGTAGGTGTCTGTATAAAGTGAGCGTGCATGTGTAGGTGTCTGTATAAAGTGAGCGTGCATGTGTATGTGTCTGTATAAAGTGAGCGTGCATGTGTAGGTGTCTGTATAAAGTGAGCGTGCATGTGAAGGTGTCTGTATAAAGTGAGTGTGCATGTGTAGGTGTCCCTATAAAGTGAGCGTGAATGTGTAGGTGTCTGTATAAAGTGAGTGTGCATGTGTAGGTGTCTGTATAAAGTGAGCGTGCATGTGTATGTGTCTGTATAAAGTGAGCGTGCATGTGTAGGGGTCTGTATAAAGTGAGCGTGCATGTGTAGGTGTCTGTATAAAGTGAGTGTGCATGTGTAGGTGTCTGTATAAAGTGAGCGTGCATGTGTAGGTGTCTGTATAAAGTGAGCGTGCATGTGTAGGGGTCTGTATAAAGTGAGCGTGCATGTGTAGGTGTCTGTATAAAGTGAGCGTGCATGTGTAGGTATCTGTATAAAGTGAGCGTGCATGTGTAGGTATCTGTATAAAGTGAGCGTGCATGTGTAGGTGTCTGTATAAAGTGAGCGTGCATGTGAAGGTGTCTGTATAAAGTGAGTGTGCATGTGTAGGTGTCCCTATAAAGTGAGCGTGAATGTGTAGGTGTCTGTATAAAGTGAGCGTGCATGTGTATGTGTCTGTATAAAGTGAGCGTGCATGTGTAGGGGTCTGTATAAAGTGAGCGTGCATGTGTAGGGGTCTGTATAAAGTGAGCGTGCATGTGTAGGGGTCTGTATAAAATGAGCGTGCATGTGTATGTGTCTGTATAAAGTGAGCGTGCATGTGTAGGTGTCTGTATAAAGTGAGCGTGCATGTGTAGGTGTCTGTATAAAGTGAGCGTGCATGTGTAGGTGTCTGTATAAAGTGAGCGTGCATGTGTAGGTGTCTGTATAAAGTGAGCGTGCATGTGTAGGGGTCTGTATAAAGTGAGCGTGCATGTGTAGGTGTCTGTATAAAGTGAGCGTGCATGTGTAGGTGTCTGTATAAAGTGAGCGTGCATGTGTAGGGGTCTGTATAAAGTGAGCGTGCATGTGTAGGTGTCTGTATAAAGTGAGCGTGCATGTGTAGGTGTCTGTATAAAGTGAGCGTGCATGTGTAGGTGTCTGTATAAAGTGAGCGTGCATGTGTAGGTGTCTGTATAAAGTGAGCGTGCATGTGTAGGTGTCTGTATAAAGTGAGCGTGCATGTGTAGGTGTCTGTATAAAGTGAGCGTGCATGTGTAGGGGTCTGTATAAAGTGAGCGTGCATGTGTAGGGGTCTGTATAAAGTGAGCGTGCATGTGTATGTGTGTGTATAAAGTGAGCGTGAATGTGTAGGTGTCTGTATAAAGTGAGTGTGCATGTGTATGTGTCTGTATAAAGTGAGCGTGCATGTGTATATGTGTGTATAAAGTGAGTGTGCATGTGTAGGTGTCTGTATAAAGTGAGCGTGCATGTGTAGGTGTCTGTATAAAGTGAGCGTGCATGTGTAGGTGTCTGTATAAAGTGAGCGTGCATGTGTAGGTGTCTGTATTAAGTGAGCGTGCACGTGCAGGGGTCTGTATAAAGTGAGCGTGCATGTGTAGGGGTCCGTATAAAGTGAGCGTGCATGTGTATGTGTGTGTATAAAGTGAGCGTGAATGTGTAGGTGTCTGTATTAAGTGAGCGTGCATGTGTAGGTGTCTGTATAAAGTGAGCGTGCATGTGTAGGTGTCTGTATAAAGTGAGCGTGCATGTGTAGGTGTCTGTATAAAGTGAGCATGCATGTGTAGGTGTCTGTATAAAGTGAGCGTGCATGTGTAGGGGTCTGTATAAAGTGAGCGTGCACGTGCAGGGGTCTGTATAAAGTGAGTGTGCATGTGTAGGGGTCTGTATAAAGTGAGCGTGCATGTGTAGGTGTCTGTATAAAGTGAGCGTGCATGTGTAGGTGTCTGTATAAAGTGAGCGTGCATGTGTAGGGGTCTGTATAAAGTGAGCGTGCACGTGCAGGGGTCTGTATAAAGTGAGCGTGCATATGTAGGGGTCTGTATAAAGTGAGCGTGCATGTGTAGGTGTCTGTATAAAGTGAGCGTGCATGTGTAGGGGTCTGTATAAAGTGAGCGTGCACGTGCAGGGGTCTGTATAAAGTGAGCGTGCATGTGTAGGGGTCTGTATAAAGTGAGCGTGCATGTGTAGGGGTCTGTATAAAGTGAGCGTGCACGTGCAGGGGTCTGTATAAAGTGAGCGTGCATGTGTAGGGGTTTGTATAAAGTGAGCGTGCATGTGTAGGGGTCTGTATAAAGTGAGCGTGCACGTGCAGGGGTCTGTATAAAGTGAGCGTGCATGTGTAGGGGTCTGTATAAAGTGAGCGTGCATGTGTAGGGGTCTGTATAAAGTGAGCGTGCACGTGCAGGGGTCTGTATAAAGTGAGCGTGCATGTGTATGTGTCTGTATAAAGTGAGCGTGCACGTGCAGGGGTCTGTATAAAGTGAGCGTGCATGTGTAGGGGTCTGTATAAAGTGAGCGTGCATGTGTAGGTGTCTGTATAAAGTGAGCGTGCATGTGTAGGGGTCTGTATAAAGTGAGCGTGCATGTGTAGGTGTCTGTATAAAGTGAGCGTGCATGTGTAGGCGTCTGTATAAAGTGAGCGTGCATGTGTAGGGGTCTGTATAAAGTGAGCGTGCATGTGTAGGGGTCTGTATAAAGTGAGCGTGCATGTGTAGGTGTCTGTATAAAGTGAGCGTGCATGTGTAGGCGTCTGTATAAAGTGAGCGTGCATATGTAGGGGTCTGTATAAAGTGAGCGTGCATGTGTAGGTATCTGTATAAAGTGAGCGTGCACGTGCAGGGGTCTGTATAAAGTGAGTGTGGTGAAGAGCACAGAATATTCTCGGACACACTGGTTCCATTGACAACTCAGTGACTTCCATGGATGTAATCCCTGATACATTGCCACCCCTGATACATTGCCACCCCTGATACATTGTCACCTCTGATACATTGCCACCCCTGATACATCGTCACCCCTGATACATTGTAACCTTTGATTCCTCATTGTCCCCTGTTATCATGGAGCTGATACCTGTCAGTGATGATCCGCGCTGCGCCTCGATCCTCGGATCCGCACGTGTCCACAGATACCAGACACGTTTGTTGTGAGATATCCAGAAATTTATGAATACGACAGAGGGAAAAAAAAATATTTTCCGGATGAGTGAATGCGGTTACTCCGCGGAACACTTCCCAAATTCCAATCCTATTTATCCACGATGGGAGGGGGCGATGAATGAAGAGATACTGGCTCCAAATATATCCTCAGAACTTGTAGCCAAAAATCCAGCTTCCTCCTAAGACGCTGTCATCCACAGACGCTACTTATTGTAAATCCACGGAAAGAGGTCACAAATCCCACCGGGGAAGAAATAGTCAATATGGCCCTGAAAAACAAAAATAAACAGCAGCTGATTGGAGGAATTCAGGAACCTGCACAATACAATACACTGCACTGACTATTCAGGTGCACTGGCCCTTTAAGAAAATGATGCAAAATTTGGTGTGAGGGTAGAGAGGGTCCGCGAATGACACAGGGATTCATAGACCATCAGTGGGAGGACTCTGTGTCCACCCCATCAGCCGACAAAGTCAATTTTGTTTCATATCATTTTTTTTAAAGGACCAATCACACATAAATCTTTAGAAAGGTTATCTGACCGTTACATCCAGACTAGCAGCGCGTCTTCTGAACCGAACTTAACAGCTTCATAGACCGCAGTGTAACTTGCAGCTCATGGACCCCAATGCAAAAGCTCCAACGAAGCCCCAAATTATTGCAAACACTGTAGGTTGCATCAATACATCAGACAATCATGGTCCAAGCAGGCACCACTACATCCAGACTAGCAGCGCATCTCATGACCTGAACCTAAAAGCGTCATAGGCAGTGGCATAACCTGAAGCTCATGGACCCCAATGCAAAAACCCCAACAAGTCCCTTAATTATTGCACACACTGTAGGTCGCATCCATATATTAGACAAGGTGCTAGCAGGGACGTCTACATCCAGACTAGCAGCGCGTCTTCTGAACCGAACTTTACAGCTTCATAGACAGTGGAGTAACTTAAAGCTCATGAACCCCAATGCAAAAGCTCCAACGGTCTCACAATTAGTGCAAATACTAGAGGTTACATCCATACATCAGACAATCATGGTCCAAGCATGGACCGCTACATTAAGACTAGTAGCACGTCTTCTAATCTGAACTTAACAGCTTCATAGACAGCGGGGTAACTTTAAGCTCATGGGCCTCAATGCAAAAGCTCCTACAGAGCCCCCAATTATTGCAAACACTGTAGGTCCAAGCAGCGACTGCTACATCCAAACTAGCAGCGGCATCACCTGACCAAACATGACAGCTTCATAGGCAGTGGCATACCTTGCAGCTTATGGGCCTCAATGCAAAAGATCCAACAGGGTCCCTAATTAATGCAAACACTGTCGGTCACATCCATACATCAGACAATCATGGTCCAAGCATGGACTGTTACATCTAGACTAGCAGCAGGTCTCCTGACCAAGCATGGACTGTTACATCTAGACTAGCAGCACGTCTCCTGACCAAGTATGGACTGTTACATCTAGAC
Organism: Anomaloglossus baeobatrachus; assembly: GCF_048569485.1. Classification (NCBI taxonomy): domain Eukaryota; kingdom Metazoa; phylum Chordata; class Amphibia; order Anura; family Aromobatidae; genus Anomaloglossus; species Anomaloglossus baeobatrachus. The sequence goes on from NC_134358.1 coordinate 39,802,536, forward strand.
TAGCAGCACGTCTCCTGACCTGAACGTAAACGTTTCATAGACAGTGGTGTAACTTGAAGCCCATTGGCCCCAATGCAAAAGCTCTAACGGGGCCCCCAATTATGGCATACACTGTAAGTTGCCTCCATACATTAGACAAGGTCCGTGCAGTGACCGCTACATCCAGACTAGCAGGGCGTTACCTGACCCAAACTTACCAGCTTTACAGACAATAGTGTAACTTGAAGCTCATGAACCCCAATGAAGAAGCTCCAATGGGGCTCCCAAATATTGCAAACACTGATGACTGCAGCAATACATCAGACAATCACAGTCCAAGCATGGACTGTTACATCCAGACTAGCAGCGCTTATCCTGACCTGAACTTAACAGCTTCATAGACAGTGGGGTAACTTTAAGCTCATGAACCCCAATGCAAAAGCTCCAACAAGGCCCCTAATTATTGCAAACACTGTAGGTCGCATCCATACATCAGACAAGGTCCATGCAGGGACCGCTACATCCAGACTAGCAGCGTGTCACCTGACCCAAACTTACGAGCTTTATAGACAGTGGTGTAACTTGAAGCTCATGGACCCTAATGAAAAAGCTCCAATGGGGCTCCCAAATATTGCAAACACTGAAGACTGCAGCCATACATCAGACAATCACAGTCCAAGCAGGGACCGCTACATTCAGACTAGCAGCGCTTCTCCTGACATGAACTTAACAGCTTCATAGACAGTGGGGTAACTTGAAGCTCATGGACCTCAATACAAAAGTTCCAACAGGGCCCCCAATTATTGCAAACACTGTACGATGCATCCATAAATCAGACAATCCCAGCACGAGTAGGGACCGCTACAGCCAGACTAGCAGCGCGTCGAACGACCTGAACTTAACAGCTTCATAGGCAGTGGCATAATTTGATGCTCATAGGCCCCAATACAAAAGCTCCAACAGGGCCCCCAATTATTGCAAGTCTTTAATACCAGTAATCTTTTCATAAAAGCCAAAGGGACTTTTTGGGGACCCCCTCGGCACTAGGAGCGATTGCAACCACTGCACCTATTATAGTTACGCTCCTGTTTATAGGCCTATAGGAGGCAGCAGCATTTGGATCAGGGGTCCGGCCGGTCCGGACTCAGACTATGAATGTCTGCCGCTTTATACATTTTACCTGCACTGACACATTGTAGCAAACAATAGTGTATCTGATTCATAGAGGGTTTCTAGCCTGGAAAAAAAAAAGTTTTAAAAATCCCTCAACGCTGCCAAGTTTGGAGTTTTCAGTCTCTCAGTGTAAATATTGTTTCTACTCACTGAAAGCAAGCAGAGATCGTAAAGATATGCAACTGCAGAATGTTCCCTTTTACACATAAAAACAAAGGCGCTATTAAAAGGGTATTACGACCACACACTGTAATGGCACATCTATAGCCACCCCGACATATTGTACTGTCACTTTAAATTCCTGCGGATTGACTAAGTGCTACTGTTAGCTTTGCTGCTATCCAATGTCTACCCAAACCCCGGACCCTTACCACTCCATTCCATGCACTGCATATGGGCCATACAATTGTAAAGTATGGAGGAAGCTGCGCTGAGCTGGTTCGGTGTAGCAGAGCTGAGCTGGTTTGGTGTAGCAGAGTTGAGCTGGTTCGGTGTAGCAGAGCTGAGCTGGTTCAGTGTAGCAGTGCTGAGCTGGTTCGGTGTAGCAGAGCTGAGCTGGTTCAGTGTAGCAGTGCTGAGCTGGTTCAGTGTAGCAGTGCTGAGCTGGTTCAGTGTAGCAGAGTTGAGCTGGTTCAGTGTAGCAGAGCTGAGCTGGTTCAGTGTAGCAGAGCTTAGCTGGTTCGGTGTAGCAGAGCTGAGCTGGTTCAGTGTAGCAGTGCTGAGCTGGTTCAATGTAGCAGTGCTGAGCTGGTTCAGTGTAGCAGTGCTGAGCTGGTTCAGTGTAGCAGTGCTGAGCTGGTTCAGTGTAGCAGTGCTGAGCTGGTTCAGTGTAGCAGAGCTGAGCTGGTTCAGTGTAGCAGAGCTTAGCTGGTTCAGTGTAGCAGAGCTGAGCTGGTTCAGTGTAGCAGAGCTGAGCTGGTTCAGTGTAGCAGTGCTGAGCTGGTTCAGTGTAGCAGTGCTGAGCTGGTTCAGTGTAGCAGTGCTCAGCTGGTTCAGTGTAGCAGTGCTGAGCTGGTTCAGTGTAGCAGAGCTGAGCTGGTTCAGTGAAGCAGAGCTTAGCTGGTTCAGTGTAGCAGAGCTGAGCTGGTTCAGTGTAGCAGAGTTGAGCTGGTTCAGTGTAGCAGTGCTGAGCTGGTTCAGTGTAGCAGAGCTGAGCTGGTTCAGTGTAGCAGAGTTGAGCTGGTTCAGTGTAGCAGAGCTGAGCTGGTTCAGTGTAGCAGAGCTGAGCTGGTTCAGTGTAGCAGTGCTGAGCTGGTTCAGTGTAGCAGAGCTGAGCTGGTTCAGTGTAGCAGTGCTGAGCTGGTTCAGTGTAGCAGTGCTGAGCTGGTTCAGTGTAGCAGAGTTGAGCTGGTTCAGTGTAGCAGAGCTGAGCTGGTTCAGTGTAGCAGAGCTTAGCTGGTTCGGTGTAGCAGAGCTGAGCTGGTTCAGTGTAGCAGTGCTGAGCTGGTTCAATGTAGCAGTGCTGAGCTGGTTCAGTGTAGCAGTGCTGAGCTGGTTCAGTGTAGCAGTGCTGAGCTGGTTCAGTGTAGCAGTGCTGAGCTGGTTCAGTGTAGCAGAGCTGAGCTGGTTCAGTGTAGCAGAGCTTAGCTGGTTCAGTGTAGCAGAGCTGAGCTGGTTCAGTGTAGCAGAGCTGAGCTGGTTCAGTGTAGCAGTGCTGAGCTGGTTCAGTGTAGCAGTGCTGAGCTGGTTCAGTGTAGCAGTGCTCAGCTGGTTCAGTGTAGCAGTGCTGAGCTGGTTCAGTGTAGCAGAGCTGAGCTGGTTCAGTGAAGCAGAGCTTAGCTGGTTCAGTGTAGCAGAGCTGAGCTGGTTCAGTGTAGCAGAGTTGAGCTGGTTCAGTGTAGCAGTGCTGAGCTGGTTCAGTGTAGCAGAGCTGAGCTGGTTCAGTGTAGCAGAGTTGAGCTGGTTCAGTGTAGCAGTGCTGAGCTGGTTCAGTGTAGCAGAGCTGAGCTGGTTCAGTGTAGCAGAGCTTAGCTGGTTCAGTGTAGCAGAGCTTAGCTGGTTCAGTGTAGCAACGCTGAGCTGGTTCAGTGTAGCAACGCTGAGCTGGTTCAGTGTAGCAGAACTGAGCTGATTCAGTGTAGCAGAGTTGAGCTGGTTCAGTGTAGCAGAGCTTAGCTGGTTCAGTGTAGGAGAGCTGAGCTGGTTCAGTGTAGCAGAGCTTAGCTGGTTCAGTGTAGCAGAGCTGAGCTGGTTCAGTGTAGCAGAACTGAGCTGATTCAGTGTAGCAGAGTTGAGCTGGTTCAGTGTAGCAGAGCTTAGCTGGTTCAGTGTAGCAGAGCTGAGCTGGTTCAGTGTAGCAGGGTTGAGCTGGTTCAGTGTAGCAGAGCTGAGCTGGTTCAGTGTAGCAGAGCTGAGCTGGTTCAGTGTAGCAGAGCTGAGCTGGTTCAGTGTAGCAGAGCTGAGCTGGTTCAGTGTAGCAGAGCTGAGCTGGTTCAGTGTAGCAGGTTTGAGCTGGTATCTTGTGGCAGACCTGAGCTACTTCGTTGTAGCAGTGCTGAGTTGGTACGGTGTAGCAGAGGCGAGCTGGTTCGGTGTAGGAGGGCCAAGCTGGTTCGGTGTAGCAGGCGGAGCTGGTTTGGTGTAGCATATTCAAGCTGGTTCGGCATCGCAGAGCCAATCTGGTTTGGTGTAACAGGGCCGAGCTGGTTCCGTGTAGCAGGGTTTAGCTGGTTTGGCATAGCAGAGCTGAGCTGGTTCAGTGTAGCAGAGTTGAGCTGGTTCAGTGTAGCAGTGCTGAGCTGGTTCAGTGTAGCAGAGCTGAGCTGGTTCAGTGTAGCAGAGCTTAGCTGGTTCAGTGTAGCAGAGCTTAGCTGGTTCAGTGTAGCAACGCTGAGCTGGTTCAGTGTAGCAACGCTGAGCTGGTTCAGTGTAGCAGAACTGAGCTGATTCAGTGTAGCAGAGTTGAGCTGGTTCAGTGTAGCAGAGCTTAGCTGGTTCAGTGTAGGAGAGCTGAGCTGGTTCAGTGTAGCAGAGCTTAGCTGGTTCAGTGTAGCAGAGCTGAGCTGGTTCAGTGTAGCAGAACTGAGCTGATTCAGTGTAGCAGAGTTGAGCTGGTTCAGCGTAGCAGAGCTTAGCTGGTTCAGTGTAGCAGAGTTGAGCTGGTTCAGTGTAGCAGAGCTGAGCTGGTTCAGTGTAGCAGGGTTGAGCTGGTTCAGTGTAGCAGAGCTTAGCTGGTTCAGTGTAGCAGTGCTGAGCTGGTTCAGTGTAGCAGAACTGAGCTGGTTCAGTGTAGCAGAGCTGAGCTGGTTCAGTGTAGCAGAGCTGAGCTGGTTCAGTGTAGCAGAGCTGAGCTGGTACAGTGTAGCAGAGCTGAGCTGGTTCAGTGTAGCAGAGCTGAGCTGGTTCAGTGTAGCAGGTTTGAGCTGGTATCTTGTGGCAGACCTGAGCTACTTCGTTGTAGCAGTGCTGAGTTGGTACGGTGTAGCAGAGGCGAGCTGGTTCGGTGTAGGAGGGCCAAGCTGGTTCGGTGTAGCAGGCGGAGCTGGTTTGGTGTAGCATATTCAAGCTGGTTCGGCATCGCAGAGCCAATCTGGTTTGGTGTAACAGGGCCGAGCTGGTTCCGTGTAGCAGGGTTTAGCTGGTTTGGCATAGCAGAGCCGAGCTGGTTCAGTGTAGCAGAGCCGAGCTGGTTCGGTGTAGCAGAGCGGAGCTGGTTCGGTGTAGTAGAGCTAAGCTGGTTCGGTGTAGCAGAGTTGAGCTGGTATGGTGTAGCAGATCCAAGCTACTTCACTGTAGCAGAGCAGAGAGTTGGTTCGGTGTAGTAGACTGAGCAGATTAGGTGTAGCAGAGCAGAGTTTGTCTGATCACACTAGTCCATACTTCATACAAAGAGTAGATTTTGCCACAACAAAGACAAGCTGAGCTCTGCTACATCAGAGACATGGACTCCATAAAATATTTTTGGGAATGAAAAGGAGGTAGATCATACGCAGCCCTCTGCATTCATTTCTAGGGGAGTTTTCCATTCCTGTAATTCTTCATTCTCAAGGGAGATTTGGTTCCCACTGATACAAAGCAAAATCTAGCGCAGGTTTCCATTTCATGTGTCCAGGAATGATTAGGTGACTGCACATTTTTGGCCATCTCCATTCATTTCTATGGCCGCTCTCCATCAGCAGGCAACAGGGTCCTATTCTGGAGTGAAGAGGAATCCGCGCATGCGCAGCCATCTGTATTCACTTCTAGGTGAGTTCTCCATTTTTAAATGCAGTGACTGGAGCCACATACTTGAGAGATGTGGAACCCACTTTTGCAACCTACGTTTATTATGCGGCTTGCATTGCATGTTTTCAGGAACATGAAGGTGGTCGCGCATGCGCAGTCCTCTCTATTTCTATGGCAATGTTCCATTCCTAACACTGCGTTGGAAGTCCACCACATATCTTCAGGAGATGCTGGTCCTACCTTTGCAATGTGCATCTAGGGCAGCCATCGTTTGAGTGATTTCAGGAAAGTGAGGTGGCCGCGCATGCGCAAACCTTTTCATTTACTTCTGCGGCCACTTTCCATTCCTAATAGTGTGTTGCAGGGCCACCACATACCCAGCAGGAGATGGTGGTGCTTTCTCTGCAACGTGCATCTAGGACAGAGCGCCACTTCATGGTATCATGAAAGAAGAGGTGGCCGCGTATGCGCAGTCCTTTCCATTTCTATCTATGGATGGACAGTTCCGATTCCTAACAGCGTAGCAGCGTGTAGCAGGGCCACAACAAACCCATGGGAGATGCTAGTCCTAAACTGCAACGAACATCTAGGACAGAGCTCCACTGCCTCATTTCAGGAAAGAAGAGGTGACCGCGCAAGCACAGACCACTCCATTTCTATCTATGGAAGGACACTTTCCATTCCTAACAGCGTGCAGAGGGGTCACCACACACCCATGGAAGATGCTGGTCCTACCACTGCAACGTGCATCTAGAAAAGGACTCCACTGCATTGTTTCAGGAAAGAAGAGGTGGACGCGCATGCGCAGTCCTCTCCATTTATTTCTTTGGTCACTTTACTTTTTTAACAGCAGATAGGAGGACCACCACATGTCCACAGGAGATGGTGGTCCTACCTTTGCAATGTGCATATAGGACAGAGCTCCATTGCTTCATTTCAGGAAAGAAGAGGTGGCCGCGCATGCGCAGTCCTCTTTGTTTATTTCTATGCCCACTTTCCTTTCTTAACTGCAGATAGAAAGGCCACAACATGTCCACGGGAGATTGTGGTCCTACCTCTGCAACGTGCATCTAGCATAAAGCTCCATTGCAACATTGCAAGGTTTTAGGAAAGAAGAGGTGACCGCGCATGCGCAGTCCTCTCCATTTATATCTATGGATGGACACTTTCCAATCTTAACAGCGTGTAGAGGGGTCACCACACACCCAGGGGAGATGTTGATCCTACCACTGCAACATGCACCTAGGATGGGGTTGCACTTCACACTGTCAGGAAAGAAGAGGTGGCCGCGTATGCGCAGTTCTCTCCATTCATTTCTATGGTCACTTTCCTTTCTTAACAGCAGATAGGAGGACCACCACATGCCCACATGAGATGGTGGTCCTACCTCCTAGCATAGCACTCCATTGCCTCGTTTCAGGAAGGAAGAGGTGGCCGCGCATGCGCAATCATCTCCATTTATTTCTATGGTCACTTTCCTTTCTTAGCAGATAGGAGGTCCACCACATGTCCACGGAAGATTGTGCTCCTACCTCCTAGCATAACGCTCCATTGCCTCGTTCCAGGAAGGAAGAGGAGGCCGCGCATGCGCAGTCCTCTCCATATATTTCTATGGTCACTTTCCTTTCTTAACAGCAGATAGGAGGACCAACACATGTCCACAGGAGATGGTGGTACTACTTCTGCAATGTGCATCTAGGACAGAGCTCCATTGCCTCATTTCAGGAAAGAAGAGGTGGCCGCGCATGTGCAGTCCCCTCCATATATTTCTATGGTCACTTTCCTTTCTTAACAGCAGATAGGACCACCACATGCCCACAGGAGATGGTGGTACTACTTCTGCAACGTGCATCTAGGACAGAGCTCCATTGCCTCATTTCAGGAAAGAAGAGGTGGCCGCGCATGCGCAGTCTCCATTCATTTTATGGGCCATGTCTAATCCTAACGGCACCCAAGGGGTCCTTATTCTCAAAAGAGATGATAAACCCTGTATATATAATAGGACAACCCCTTTAAGTTGTCGTCTTTTTGCGTAATGATAACTCAGCATTCACTTCCCCACGCACACAGCTTTCCCATGATCCTGAATGGCAAAAATGACTTGCAACCCAGCTTTCCCAGAAATAGATATTACTCTAAGGTGAATGTGAGGTAAAAAATGTGGTTGTGTGTTAATTAGGGACACGCTCTTTGTGAGTGCAGCAGCGGCTTCCCACAGGGGACGTGTCTTCTATATATATTTACACATCCCGGGCCCCGAGCGCACCCATCAGGACAACATCCTCTGTCACTGGGTTAGGAACAGTTTGGCCTCTGGCGGTGTCGGATGTTTTTCTTAAGGGCATACATCCAACGTAAAGCTGCAATAAAGAAGAGAAGATGTTCGGAAAAGCCTATATATGGAGAGAAGAGAGGGACACATCGCAGCGAGGCCTGAGGCGCTGCCTCCGAAACACGAGGGGGAATGTCATGTCCATGAGAACCGCCATGGAAGATTCTATATCCAGATACTCTGCAGAGGACAGAATGAGGACAAGGCGCGTCGGACCTGGGAAAGGGGCCCGGGCGAGACGGTCACTCGCCACCACTCGTGGTCTCTTACATGGGACTGCACAAATTCACCTCTGCTACATCTGACATTCACACAGGGGAAAAATGACGACCCTGACATTATCACTGGGTAATGTCCACAAGGGGGATAAAACGCTCAGCGAGGACCCCAACAAGTGAGGCTTTGTAAAGATTCCCAGAGGTCAGCGAGGTCCAAGGTCAATGGAAGGTCATTCTCGCGACCTACATAATTCCATCTCAGTGGGGTCCCAAATCCTAGAATTCCGAAACCAGCCCTCATTGTTATGATCACAGAAAATATATTGATAACCATAGAGGGCAGTATTATAGTAGTTATATTCTTGTACATAGAGGGCAGTATTATAGTAGTTATATTCTTGTACATAGAGGGCAGTATTATAGTAGTTATATTCTTGTACATAGGGGCAGTATTATAGTAGTTATATTCTTGTACATAGAAGCAGTATTATAGTAGTTATATTCTTGTACATAAGAGGCAGTATTATAGTAGTTATATTCTTGTACATAGGAGCAGTATTATAGTAGTTATATTCTTGTACATAGGAGCAGTATTATAGTAGTTATATTCTTGTACATAGAGGCAGTATTATAGTAGTTATATTCTTGTACATAGGAGCAGTATTATAGTAGTTATATTCTTGTACATAAGAGGCAGTATTATAGTAGTTATATTCTTGTACATAGAGGCAGTATTATAGTAGTTATATTCTTGTACATAGAAGCAGTATTATAGTAGTTATATTCTTGTACATAAGAGGCAGTATTATAGTAGTTATATTCTTGTACATAGAGGCAGTATTATAGTAGTTATATTCTTGTACATAGGAGCAGTATTATAGTAGTTATATTCTTGTACATAGCAGCAGTATTATAGTAGTTATATTCTTGTACATAAGAGGCAGTATTATAGTAGTTATATTCTTGTACATAGAGGCAGTATTATAGTAGTTATATTCTTGTACATAGGGGCAGTATTATAGTAGTTATATTCTTGTACATAGGGAGCAGTATTATAGTAGCTATATTTTTGTACATAAGGGGCAGTATTATAGTAGTTATATTCTTGTACATAGCAGCAGTATTATAGTAGTTATATTCTTGTACATAAGAGGCAGTATTATAGTAGTTATATTCTTGTACATAGAGGCAGTATTATAGTAGTTATATTCTTGTACATAGGGAGCAGTATTATAGTAGTTATATTTTTGTACATAAGGGGCAGTATTATAGTAGTTATATTCTTGTACATAGATGCAGTATTATAGTAGTTATATTCTTGTACATAGGGGCAGTATTATAGTAGTTATATTCTTGTACATAGGAGCAGTATTATAGTAGTTATATTCTTGTACATAGGAGCAGTATTATAGTAGTTATATTCTTGTACATAGGAGCAGTATTATAGTAGTTATATTCTTGTACATAGAGGCAGTATTATAGTAGTTATATTTTTGTACATAGAGGCAGTATTATAGTAGTTATATTCTTGTACATAGAGGTAGTATTATAGTAGTTATATTCTTGTACATAGGGGGCAGTATTATAGTAGTTATATTCTTGTACATAGGAGCAGTATTATAGTAGTTATATTCTTGTACATAAGAGGCAGTATTATAGTAGTTATATTCTTGTACATAGAGGCAGTATTATAGTAGTTATATTCTTGTACATAGGAGCAGTATTATAGTAGTTATATTCTTGTACATAGCAGCAGTATTATAGTAGTTATATTCTTGTACATAAGAGGCAGTATTATAGTAGTTATATTCTTGTACATAGAGGCAGTATTATAGTAGTTATATTCTTGTACATAGGGGCAGTATTATAGTAGTTATATTCTTGTACATAGGGAGCAGTATTATAGTAGCTATATTTTTGTACATAAGGGGCAGTATTATAGTAGTTATATTCTTGTACATAGCAGCAGTATTATAGTAGTTATATTCTTGTACATAAGAGGCAGTATTATAGTAGTTATATTCTTGTACATAGGGGCAGTATTATAGTAGTTATATTCTTGTACATAGGGAGCAGTATTATAGTAGTTATATTTTTGTACATAAGGGGCAGTATTATAGTAGTTATATTCTTGTACATAGATGCAGTATTATAGTAGTTATATTCTTGTACATAGGGGCAGTATTATAGTAGTTATATTCTTGTACATAGGAGCAGTATTATAGTAGTTATATTCTTGTACATAGGAGCAGTATTATAGTAGTTATATTCTTGTACATAGGAGCAGTATTATAGTAGTTATATTCTTGTACATAGAGGCAGTATTATAGTAGTTATATTTTTGTACATAGAGGCAGTATTATAGTAGTTATATTCTTGTACATAGAGGTAGTATTATAGTAGTTATATTCTTGTACATAGGGGGCAGTATTATAGTAGTTATATTCTTGTACATAGGAGCAGTATTATAGTAGTTATATTCTTGTACATAGAGGCAGTATTATAGTAGTTATATTTTTGTACATAGAGGCAGTATTATAGTAGTTATATTCTTGTACATAGAGGCAGTGTTATAGTAGTTATATTCTTGTACATAGGGGGCAGTATTATAGTAGTTATATTCTTGTACATAGCAGTATTATAGTAGTTATATTCTTGTACATAGGAGCAGTATTATAGTAGTTATATTCTTGTACATAGGGGGCAGTATTATAGTAGTTATATTCTTGTGCATAGGGGGCAGTATTATAGTAGTTATATTCTTGTATATGGGGCAGTATTATAGTAGTTATATTCTTGTACATAGGAGCAGTATTATAGTAGTTATATTCTTGTATATAGGGGCAGTATTATAGTAGTTATCTTCTTGTACATAGGGGCAGTATTATAGTAGTTATCTTCTTGTATATAGGAGCAGTATTATAGTAGTTATATTCTTGTACATAGGAGCAGTATTATAGTAGTTATATTCTTGTACATAGAGGCAGTGTTATAGTAGTTATATTCTTGTGCATAGGAGGCAGTATTATAGTAGTTATATTCTTGTACATAGGGACAGTATTATAGTAGTTATATTCTTGTACATAGGGGCAGTATTATAGTAGTTATCTTCTTGTACATAGGGGGCAGTATTATAGTAGTTATATTCTTGTACATATGGGCAGTATTATAGTAGTTATATTCTTGTACATAGAGGGCAGTATTATAGTAGTTATACTCTTGTACATAGGGGCAGTATTATAGTAGTTATATTCTTGCACATATGGGCAGTATTATAGAAGTTATATTCTTGTACATAGAGGGCAGTATTATAGTAGTTATATTCTTGTACATGGGGCAGTATTATAGTAGTTATATTCTTATATATAGTGGCAGTATTATGGTAGTTATATTCTTGTACATAGGGGCAGTATTATAGTAGTTATATTCTTGCATATAGGGGCAGTATTATAGTAGTTATATTCTTGTACATAGGGGCAGTATTATAGTAGTTATATTCTTATACATAGGGGCAGTATTATAGTAGTTATATTCTTATATATAGTGGCAGTATTATAGTAGTTATATTCTTGTACATAGGGGCAGTATTATAGTAGTTATATTCTTGTATATAGGGGCAGTATTATAGTAGTTATATTCTTGTACATAGGGGCAGTATTATAGTAGTTATATTCTTGTACATAGGGGCAGTATTCTAGTAGTTATATTCTTGTACATAGGGGGCAGTATTATAGTAGATATATTCTTGTATATAGGGGCAGTATTATAGTAGTTATATTCTTGTACATAGGGGCAGTATTATAGCAGTTATATTCTTGTACATAGGGGGCAGTATTATAGTAGTTATATTCTTGTACATAGGGGCAGTATTATAGTAGTTATATTCTTGTACATAGGGGCAGTATTATAGTAGTTATATTCTTGTACATAGGAGCAGTATTATAGTAGTTATATTCTTGTACATAGGGGCAGTATTATAGTAGTTATATTCTTGTACATAGGAGCAGTATTATAGTAGTTATATTCTTGTATATAGGGGGCAGTATTATAGTAGTTATATTCTTGTACATAGAGGCAGTATTATAGTAGTTATATTCTTGTACATAGAGGCAGTATTATAGTAGTTATATTCTTGTACATAGGAGCAGTATTATAGTAGTTATATTCTTGTACATAGCAGCAGTATTATAGTAGTTATATTCTTGTACATAGGAGCAGTATTATAGTAGTTATATTCTTGTACATAGGGGCAGTATTATAGTAGTTATATTCTTGTACATAGGGGCAGTATTATAGCAGTTATATTCTTGTACATAGGAGCAGTATTATAGTAGTTATATTCTTGTACATAGGGGGCAGTATTATAGTAGATATATTCTTGTACATAGGGGCAGTATTATAGTAGATATATTCTTGTACATAGGGGACAGTATTATAGTAGTTATATTCTTGTACATAGGGGCAGTATTATAGTAGTTATATTCTTGTACATAGGGGCAGTATTATAGCAATCATTCTGGAATATGTAAGGATTACATTTGAGCAGCTGATATATTGTATTCTGTAGCAGATGATTCTTGTTTCATGTATGGACTCCTCCATATCCCACATCTCAGGTGTGTTCTCGTCCCTCTGGGAATCTGAGGCTTTGCGGTGTCCTGTGTAGGGGATGATGTGCGGTGATGACTGATGTGCTGGGTTTTCTACTCCCACCACCAACGGTTAGACATTAACCACTAACAGGATCTGCCGGTGGGAATTCCTGCTTCAGACGTATCTATGAGAACATTATTCCAAGTTTGAGCAAATTAGAGTTCAAGGTTCTGGAGAACAGAAAAGCTCTCAATTCCTGCAGCCAAGTCTTCCCTGAGGTCCTCCTGAATCAAGACCAGACCAAGAACTTGGTCATGTAGGCTGAAGATGGTAGATCGCAAAGTTTTCTGACTTTCAATTAAAGAAGTGTCGCAGGCGGGGAGGTACGCCGCTGCTGCGCTCTCGCTAACGCTTGGGTCCGGCGCTGCTGCGGCTGCTGCTCGGTGGCTCGAGTGGTGGGCCGGTTCCGGGGACTCGAGCGGCGTTCTTCGCCCGTGAGTTAAAAGGGTGGTTGGTTTGGGGGAATTTAGTCCGTGACGCCACCCACGGGTTGTGGTGAAGATGGGCACCACCGCTGCTGGTGACGGGGATCCCGGGAGCGATGGTGGGGAGCAGCTGGGATGTTGTTTTCCCCCTCCGTGGGTAGGGGTCAGTGGTCCCGGGGCTCGGTGATGTGACAGGGAGGCAGGGTTGGTGAGGTGCAGGGTTGCAGGGACAGCGCGGCGCGGTGCCGGATGGCACGGGTGTACTCACTCAGTAAGAGATGCACAAAGTCCTCGGTAAACCAAACGGCTGGATAGACGGGTCACGCAGCCGGCTGCAGTGTCTCCCCCCGGACAGGTGATGGCGGCTGTCTTGACTATGATGGATCCCCAACGGTAGTCCGCTCCCCGGTGTATGGATGCTGGAGGAGCCCGTTTGCCCGCAGGCGCTGGCCCTTGGGTCTCTAGCCTTAGGCGGTAGCTGTATACCCTCATGGTGTGGGCAGTTGCCTTCTAACGGGTCTTTGGCTTTTAGGAAACCCCTGGGGTTCCGGTCACACTCGGATTTGACTGTTGACGGCGACTCCAAGCCTAGTCGGGGTCCGATGGCTCTGCCTGTGTGTGCTGGCTTCACTTCGCTCCCCGGTCGGTACCGGCGGGCCAACGCCCGACCCCGGTCCTCCAGTTCCGCGTTGATTCACCACTCCTGCAGACGGCCACCACCGTCTGCCAACCTTGCTGTCAGTGCCTGGGCCACAAACGCAGACACCCTCCACTTGACTCCTCTCACTTCAACCTCCTCCACTGTTGTTCAACTTCTAACTCCCACTTTTCCCGCCTCCAGGCCTGTGAACTCCTCGGTGGGTGGGGCCATCCGCTTGGCTCCGCCCCACCTGGTGTGGACATCAGACCCTGGAGGGAGGCAACAAGGATTTTATGTTTGGCTAATGCTACTGTCTAGTGGGGGTGGGGGTGTTTGTGTGTTACCTGTGATGACCTGGCTAGTCCAGGGCGCCACATAAGCGGACCCTGAAAACTTTTGGAAATCATAAATACAATATCTAATACACTAATACTAATGTCCACCTCCCGGCCCCAGTGCAAAATCTGTAAGAGAGACCCACCAACCATGTGATATATAATACTGATGTCCAACTACATGGACCCTTCAGGAACCAACCGTGGACCAGATGTGCACATTACCTCGGCATTTACTATAGCAATGCTCAGTTTTCTCATATGCTTTCTTATTGAGTGACCATAAAAGTTCTCACATAAGTCATTATGTCTCATATCGCCCCATATGCCCACTTTGCTTATTTCTCTTAACGGCCTTCAGCTCGATCTTGAGCCATGGCGACTTGATGGATAAACGCTCTGTAGGAAGATCGATCTTGTGCAGGCTAGATAGGTCCCCCAGGTTCTTCTCTGCCTACATAGGTTCACCAGGATCTTCTCCACCTAGATAGGTCCACCAGGGTCTTCTCTACCTATGGAGGTCCACCAGGGTCTTCACTGCCTAAATTAGCTCACCAGGGTGTTTTCTGCCTATGGAGGTCCACCAGGGTCTTCGCTGCCTAAATAGGCTCACCAGGGTGTTTTCTGTCAAAATAGGCCCACCAAGGTCTTCTCTGCCTAGATAGGTCCACCAGGATCTTCTCTGCCTAGATAGGTCCACCAGGGTCTTCTCTGCCTAGATAGGTCCACCAGGGTCTTCTCTGCCTAGATAAGTCCTCCAGTGTCTTCTCTACAAAGATAGGTCCACCAGGGTCTTCTCTGCCTAGATAGGTCCACCAGGTTCTTCTCTGCATAAATAGGTCCACCTGGGTCTTCTCTGCATAGATAGGTCCACCAGGGTCTTCTCTGCATAGATAGGTCCATCAGGGTCTTCTTGGCCTAGATAGATCCACCAGGGTCTTCTCTACCTAGATAGGTCCACCAGTGTGTTCTCTGCCTAGATAAGTACAACAGTGTCTTCTCTGCCTATATAGGTCTACTAGGGTCTTCTCTGCCTAGATAGTTCCACCATTGTCTTGTCTGCCTAGATAGGTCCACCAGGGTCTTCTCTGCATAGATAGGTCCACCAGTGTCTTCTGTGCCTAAATAGATCCAGCAGGGTATTCTCCGCCCTTGTCTTGATTGTATCAAGCCATCGGGTTGCTGGTCTTCGTCTTCGTCTTGGTCCTTCTATTCTTCCGACCATGGTGTCTTTCTCCAGAGATTGCTCTCTTCATATGATGGTCCCAAGTAGGCAAGTCGTAGAGTTGGTGGTCCTTGCTTCGAGGGACACGTTTGGCTTGATTTGTATATGCCCGCTAGGGGGGGCCAAAAGGTCCCATTGGCCCATATGTGAAGATCAATACTATTAAAGACCTGGGATATTTGGTAGAACTTGTACATTGGGGTCCAAGAGCTTCACGTTACATCATTGGTCCTCAAAAAAAAGCCTCCATGTAATCAATGAGGAGGGCACGTGTAGAGACAGGAGTGATAGGTATCTATAGCTCAGGCGAGAGTGGCTCTCGAGGAGTTCCTTAAGCTCAGTGAGGCGTCGGTGATTTGGCAGCCCTGTCCTTCTCCGCACACTATTGAATTTTTGGCATTGATGGACTGACATGTATTATTGAGTCTGACAGCTGTTTGCGCAGAATCTCCTGGAGCAGGAAGCAGATTGTAAGCACAATTCCCTGTGTAATGAGAGTGGAATTGGTGAGTCAGCGAGCGCAGCATTATCCACCTCATCTAACAATAGGCCAGGAAAAAAAACATCTCCCCGGACTGTCTCTCTCCACTGTAGGCACCATGCCCTCCCTCCCCCCATAAACCAGCGCGGCTTCCCCGGGCCCCCAAAATTCTTATCCGAGGTTCATTTCTGTCTCCTACAAGAGCGAAATGTCAGTGTCATTTCCTGAACATCTGCCGGGCACACGACGATGGCGGCGGCGGCCCAGAAGAATGGCTCACCCTCGGGTTAACTTTCACTGCAGACATCGGAGGAGACGGGGTCATGCCATCAACAAATGACAATGCCCCCGAGTCTTCCTATGCACAATCGGGACAATGGCCGGGACAGGACGAAATGGGAAATACCCTTTTCTGCATGGAGACAGTCAGTCGTGAACTCAGCGAAGGAAAGTAAACACAAAGACGCTGGCATTTAAAGGTTCCCATAACACCGAGATGCTAAAAATGCATGCGATACTGATATAGCAGAGCGGAGCGCGCTCATGTGACACATAGAAGTCATTTTACATGGGACTGCAAGTAATCACAGTGCACAAAATAAAAAAAATTAAAGGGGTTTTCCCACAAAAACAAAGTTGATTTTAATCAATAGATCTTGGATTATTAATCAGTTTCAGAATTGGATGTGTTTAAAAATAACATTCCTGTGCTGAGATAATCTTATATATGTTGAGTCTTTCTGTGAGGTAAAACAATTTTTTTTAAAAACAGGAATAGAAATGCTTTACCTCACAAAAAGGATCATCTATGATTCTGGCTGTTATGTCTGTATACTTTTTTTGTGTCCTCCCCTGACCAGGAGATGTGGTATTATCAGACATTGTCCCTGTATGGTCAGAAACGGCCTGTAAAAAATGTTCCTCTGCTGAGTCTTTTTGTGAGGTAAAACATTTTTTTAGAAACAGAAAGAGAAATGCATACCTCACAAAAAGAATCAGTTATGATCCTGTGCTGTAATGTCTGTATACTCTTTTGCGTCCTCCCCGGCCCAGGATATGTGGTATGTTCAGACCATTTCCCTGTATGGTCAGACATGGCCATTACACAGCGCATATCAGGGGCACATGGTCTGATCAAACCACATCGCCTGGGCCGGGGAAGAAGCAAAAGCGCATACAGATATAGCACGGGATCACAAATAATTATTTTTGTGAGGTAAAACATTTCTCTGCCTGATTTTAAAAAATGTTTTACCTCACAAAAAGAATCAGCATATATAAGATTATCTCAGCACAGGGACATTTTTTTTAATCACATCCAATTGTGGAAATTATTTATATTCCAAGCTCTATTGATTAAAATCAACTTTGTTTGTGTGGAAAATCCCTTTAAGGACAAAGCTAACTGCTACATGTCTAATGTTATTTAATAAAATGAGAAACAGAGCATGAATGTTTGGTTTGGCTCTAAGCTTTTAAAGTGGAAACCATCAGCAAGGCCAATTTACTTAGAACCTTAGATTACGGAGAAAATCATCACCAATCAGATCTGGTAGGTGATGTTACTGTGTGCTGTGATGTAGGTACAATAATGGGTGCACTGGTGCCCACCACAATGATATAACTGTCCACATAGTCAATAATGCACAACCCATAAAATATATGCGATGCCGAGGCTCTCAATGTCCTGGCAATCAATAAGCAGCACAGACAGGGAACATGCACCTGCTTTTACACATCATTAGAGGGTTATTACCAAAATAAGTTATCCCCAGTGGTTGGACATCAGGCGATCAAGAAAATAGATCTTTGCTGCATTCATTGTCTATGGGACACTGGAAACCACATTCCACTTTCTCCGACAGTCCTATTGAAAGTGCATGGAGCGGAGGTGCACATCCTCTCTATCCACTCCATTCATTGTCTATAGGACTGCTGGAAACCATATTCCACGTTCTACTTTCTCCTACAGTCCGATAGACTGTGATGGAGCGGTAGTGCACATCCTCTACCTCTGCTCCATTCATTGTCCATGAGACTGCTGGAAACAGCACCCCACTTTCTCATAGAGCGGAGAAGCACATCCCCTACCTCTGCTCCATTCATTGTCTATGTGACTGCTGGAAATAGTACTCCACTTTCTCCTACAGTCCTATAGATAATGAATGGAGCAGAGAAGCGCATCCTTTGGAAACAGTACTCCACTTTCTCCTACAGTCCATAGACAGTGAATGGAGCAGAGGTTCACATCCTCTACATCCACTCCATTCATTATCTATGGGACTGATGGAAACAGCACTCCACATTTTCTTACAGTTCTATAGACAATGAATGGAACAGAGAAGCACATGTTCTACATCCACTCCACTCATTGTCTAAGGGACTGCTGGGAACCACATTCCACTTTCTCCTACAGTCCTATAGACAATGAATGGAGCGGGAAAAACACATCCTTTATCTCTCCTCCATTCATTGTCTGTGGGACTGCAGGAAAAAGCACTCCATTTTCTCCTACAGTCCTATAGACAGTGAATGGAGCAAAGCTGCACATCCTCTACCTCTGCTCCATTCATTGTCTGTGTAACTATGTATCTATGTAACTTCCTGCCGGCCTCCGGAGGTCACAGCAGGAGGACACTTAGTGATTTGCTTCTTATCAAGAGCAGGAGGGATCTTCCAAATGAGAAAAATTCTCTTAGGGAAAAGTATATGTTCTCAAATATTTGTTTCCCTATCATCATATATTCAATCTGAATTAAAGAGGGGGGGATCATCACATTTCAGGACCTCCATGAAAAATAGTTACAAAAAACATCTTTGGGGGACTTGTCCTGTCCTAGATAACACAGACACCCATGGATTGAAATGGACATCGTGCAATTCCTCATTCCTCCACTGGAGGCACTGCAGGGAAATTAATGGTCGTTCCCGATCCCCGAGAGGAGGACATTTTGTGATCAACTTATGAGATTGGCCAAAATAGAGAATCCCTTTAAGGAAAAATATACTGTATATTTTATAGAATCATCAGTGCATTATATCCCCCGTCATCTTGCAGCTGAAGAGGTGAGCTAACATCGCACTGCAAGGGCCGCGGCCCCCGAGGGGCAAATACCAAGATGACTGCTGTCTTTTAGGTTCTTTGTTTATCTGGATAACTTCCACAACTTCTATCGTAAAAGTTCACCCCCTTGTATACCGCCCGGGGCATCCGAGAGCTGACGAGCTTTTTTTTTTTTAGACCACCTTTTCGTATTAAAAAATACCATGTAAAAAGTGGAAATGTTGGTCACAGCGGCCTTTAGGCACTGACTTATCATAGTATTTAATGCTACAGAGGAGCGGGGCTGAACACTAATCCTCCGCCATTATCTGTACCCTGCCCTGGGGGGAGAAGATAGGGAATTCGGATTCCATTCTGCAATTATGTAATTGCCCCTAAGTAGAGTGTCAGCCCTTTTGGTAATACTCAGCTTTAAAAAAAAAAAATGAAAAACATTTTTTTAAAGAAAAAGCTAATTTATCTTGAGATTTTTTTTTTATAATTTAATGCTCAGAGGTGTGGATTTTGCACTTTTAACAGATCCCCTCCTGTGGACTAAAAAGGTCCTATATAGCAGGTTAATTACAAAGTGTCCTCCTGCTGTGTCCCCCCACCCCAGCATTCAGCTTTGATGAGTGGGGAAGTGTTCAATTTTCCTACAGCATCAAGGAAGGGGAAATTAAGTTTTGCACACACTGTCCGCTCCTGTCAATGGAGAGTGTGTTATGCTGGACAGGTTGGGTCTTCTAGAATGAGAGGCACTTTTTGTAACTCGACTATGGCCAAAAAATGAGGGTCCTGAACTGGAATCCTCCATTTCCTCTATGAAATCACTATAGAATGTAAAAAGGACCCAAGTGTGGAGCTACTGGGACAGGGGGACTGAACTATGGAGCTACCAGGACAGAAGGACCAGACTACGGAGCTACCGGGACAGGAGGACCTCACTATGGAGCTACTGGGAAAGGAGGACCTGACTATGGAGCTACTGGGACAGGAGGACCTTACTATGGAGCTACTAGGAATAGAGAACCTGACTATGGAGCTATGTCAGGTTTCCAGGTTTTCCAGTTCTCTTTTGATTGCCCTTGCCCTCGGTTAACATGGAGGTTACCGTTCTGTTGCCCTACTTCCTGTCCAGCTGCTTAAAAGGCCGCCTCTAAGTCCAGTCCAGTGCCTGAGTATACTGCCTGCTGTGTGCTCCTGCTGTGTTGCTGCTTATTCCTGATTGCCTCTGGATTCCCCTAAAAGACTACCTATCGATTGACTCTGGACTGTACCCGGCTCTTCAAGGCTGTGCCCGGATTCCGTTTACCATCTTCGGTCAGCACTCCGCCTGGTTCTCTTTTGGTTCGTAACCATTCTGGACAAACATTTCCCGTACGGACACTCATTGACTTTACCGCTTGCTCCTTATCCCGGCTGCTGCGCATTTAGGCCTTCCAGGGTAGATTGCCGGACAGTCCCTGTATAGGGGTTCGCTCTGGTGGTCTCCCTGGGGGAGTCCGGTGCGTGGCCCCGGGAATTCCCTCCGCGTCGATTCCGGAAAGTATTGCATGTGTTATTGTGTTGCTGTGTTGTTCTGTATCTACCGTGGTTGCATACTATAAAACATCTTGTACCCGGAACTCGTCTCTGATTGTCATTGCCCTACGCTATCGAAATCCTCAGAACATAGAATAAGTATTACAAGCTACTGGGACAGGAGAACCTGACTATGGAGCTACCAGGACTAGAGGACCTGACTATGGAGCTATTGGGGGGACCTAAGGACCTGACTATGGAGCTACTGGGACAAGAGGACCTGACTATGGAGATACTGGGACCGGAGAACCTGAGTGCAAGCTATTGGGACATGAGGACCTGACTATGGAGCTACCAGGACTAGAGAACCTGACTATGGAGCTACTGGGACAGGAGGACCTGACGATGGAGCTACCAGGACTAGAGAGCCTGGCTATGAAGCTACTGGGACAGGAGGACCTGACTATGGAGCTACTGGGACAAGAGGACCTGACTATGGAGACACTGGGACCGGAGAATCTGACTATGGAGACACTGGTACCGGAGAACCTTAGTGCAAGTTATCGGGACAGAAGGACCTGACTATGGAGTTACCGGGACCAGAGGATCTGACTATGGAGCTACTCTGTCAGGAGGATCTGACTATGGAGCTACTGTGACAGGAGGACCTGACTATGGAGCTACTAGGACAGGAGGACCTGACTATGGAGCTACTAGGACAGGAGGACCTGACTATGGAGCTACCATGACAGGTGAACGTGACTATAGAGCTACCAGGACAGGTGAACCTGACTATAGAGCTACCAGGACAGGTGGATCTGACTATGGAGCTACCGGGACAGATGGACCTGACTATAGAGATACGGAATAGGTGAACCTGACTATGAAGATACCGAGACAGGTAGACCTGACTCTGGAGATACTGGAAAAGGTGGACCTAAGTATGGAGATACTGGAATAGGTGGACCTGACTATGAAGCTACTGGGACAGGTGGATCTAACTATGGATATACGGAATAGTGAACCTGACTGTGGAGCTACCGGGACAGGTGGACCTGACTATGGCGATACCAGGACAGGTGGACCTTACTCTGGAGATACCGGAAAAGGTGGACCTGACTATGGAGATACTGCAATAGGTGAACCTGACTATGGAGCTATGGGAACAGATGAACCTGACTATGGAGCTATGGGAACAGATGAACCTGACTATAAAGCTATCGGGACAGGAGGAACTGACTATGGAGCTACCAGGACAGGTGGACCTGTCTATACAGCTACCAGGACAGAAGAACCTACTATGGAGCTACCGGGACAGGTGGACCTGACTATGGAGCTACTTGGACAGGAGGACCTGACAATGGAGCTACCGGGACAGAAGGATCCAACTATAAATGTGTGGTAGGCTGAACAATCAGAAGGAGGGAAAGGGAGGACTTAGGGAAGAAAGATTGCAATTAGTGGGAAATTAGAGGTTAGAGTTAGGAACAAACTGAATTCGTCATTAATTCTCTGAAAATGAGATTCTCCAGAACCCAAAATTTTCAGAATTCAATTCCCACGATTCAAGCAAAATGGCATGAAAGCCAACTGATGTTTTTCTAGATCCTTTATAAGATGTAGAAGGGGTTAAAATAATAAACAATTATTTCTACTTGTCCTAGGTCCTCCAATCCCCTGTCCTTTGGGTCTTTAGATCTTCCTGCGCTAACTAGGCCTGATGCGGTCATGTGGACTCCTGAGGTCGGTCACAGTCTGAAGTTGTAAAAAGTCCACTTATTATCGGACCACAATCTCAGACTACTAATTTACCATTCCACCATGCTTTACACTGCAGCTCTACTTGTTCAGATTAATTGCCTTTTACAAGCCCAAGTTTAAAAAAAAGCACATTTCTATTATAAAAGTGATTCTAAAAGGACAAGATTATGCGGTAATTGCCAGTATTTAGATGAGACTCAGTATAATGGAAATCCCCCTTGAAATTTGTTAGTATAAAGTCCTTTTGGCAAAGTAGATCATTTTCAAGCACAAAATCACGAGAACTTGTGGCGTCATAATCAAATGAGCCAACGATCTCAGCAATTTATGAGTCAAGGCCAGAAAAACCTGGATTTTGGTAGTGACAGCCTTCTCATATGAAAGGAATGTAGTCACTTGAGATGGAAAATCATTACTTACCGAAAAGAAAGCAGCAGCCGCGTATGATGCATAAATAGTGCAGAAAATAAAGAAAAGTGAATGTGCAGACTGTATATACCATGAACTGTACACATCGATCTTGTGCAAGACTAGATAGGTCCACCAGGGTCCTCTCTGTCTAGATAGATCCATCAGGGTCTTAATCTAGATAGGTCCACCTAGGTATTTTCTGCCCAGATAGGTCCACCACGGTCTTCTCTGCCTAGATAAGATCCACCAGGGTCTTCTCTGCCTAGATAGGGTCCACCAGGGTCTTCTCTGCCTAGATAGGCCCACCGGCATCTTCTCTGACTAGATAGAGTCCAACAGGTTCTTTTCTGCTTAGATAGGACCACCAGGGTCTCCTCTGCCTAAATAGAGTCCACCAAAGTCTTCTCTGCCTGGAAAAGTGCCCCAGGGTCTTCTGCACCTAGATAGATCCACCAGGGACCCCTTTGTCTATATAGGTCCACCAGAGGATGGATACCAAAGAGACATTCAAAACAACTATTTCTGAGCCCACGAAAAGGGGCTTGGTCAAGCTAACCAAGTACCTTTTTCGTGGGCAGCTTTCATTCTGTCCTACAAGGGAGGAGAAAGGGATGAATGTGTGGGGAAACAAAAACTGAGCTTTTGCAACACAAGACATTGGGGGGTAAAAATCACCAGTGGGGGCCTTATTTTGATTTTTTTATGGAGCTGATCCTTCTGTGATACAAGAGAGAATACTATAAAACCAATACCTGAAAACTTTTTAATGCAAACAGCCAAAAAGAGCTGTTCCATAACTCAAACCATGTACTTTCCACGTCGATTGTCCACCTCCCCTTGTCCCATCCGCACATCACTGAAAGAAGAATCTTAAATATAAGAAGTTTTGGTAGGTTCAGTGTTGACCCATAGGTGGAATTCGAGAGGTCTCCCCTTACTTTGGTACCATTCTGAATATTGTGGAAGAATTGGCAAGTATGGTATTACTGTAAGAAACCTCAAAAAGTTGTAATGGTGGCCATATTGGCCTTAACTTTTGTTGAGCAAAAATGGACGTGCTGCCCTAGTTTAGGGTACCCCATGGGAGTGAGACCCATCATCTTGGGCGTCTCTTGCACTTGCTAGATAGAAGACCTCAGTATCAATAAGACAAAAAAGAAACTGAGCTGCTGCAATGTGAAAATTTTATTCCAGACCGGCACCACAGTAAAATCCAAACAATCCAACGTTTCAACCTCAGCAAGGTCTTTCTCAAGGATATCTGTGCAGATGTTGCCAAAGGTATGGGTGATGAAGGTGGAGGCGCCCGGTGGGGGACTATAAAACTCATACTTGAAAACTTTTGAAGGCAAACAGCCGAGAAGAGCCATCCCGTAACTCAAGCCATGCCCATTGTCTTCCTCTCCTTGCTCCATCCGCACCTCCCTGAAAGATCAAATATAAATATAAAGGGTTTTGGTAGGTTCAGGGTTGACCCATAAGTGGAATTCGAGAGGTCTCCATTTATTTTGGCATCATTCTATTGTGGAAGAATTGTCAAGTATGGAATTACTGTAGGAAACCTCAAAAAGTTGTAATGGTTGCCATATTGACCATAACTTGGGTTGAGAGAACAGAGATGTGGAGCTCTAGTTTGGGGTCCTCAGTCTGGTCCTCCATGGGAGTGAGATCTATCATCTTGGGCATCTCTTGCAATTTCTATAGAGAAGACTCCCACACCAATAAGACAAAAAAGAAATTGAGCTGCTGCAAGATTAGGAGGGAAGTCGGCACTTTCAACATAGGCTATTGTGCTCGAGGAAAGGGCCAAGTCCTCATTTGTAAAGAGAAGAGCTTTGCACCAATAAGACAAAAAAGAAATTGAGTTGCTGCAATGTGAAAAGTTTATTCCAGACCGGCATCACAGTAAAATCCAAACAATCCAACGTTTCGACCTCAGCAAGGTCCAGGATATCTGTGTGGATGGAGCTAAAGGTATGGGTGGAGGCTATAAAACTCATACTTGAAAACCTTTGAAGGTAAACAGTTGAGAGGAGCCATCCCAAAACTCAAGCCATGCCCATTGTCTACCTCTCCTTGCCCCATCCCCACCTCCCTGAAAGAAGAAACCTAAATATAAGGAGTTTTGGTAGGTTCAGTGTTGACCCATAAGTGGAATTCAAAAGGTCTCCTCATACTTTGGTACCATTCTGAACAATGTGGAAGAATTGGCAAGTATGGTATTACTGAAGGAAACCTCGAAAAGTTGTAATAGAGGCCATAATGGCCGTAACTTGGGTTGAGCAAACAGAGATGTGGTGCCCTAGTTTGGGGTCCCCAGTCTGGTCCTCCATGGGAGTGAGATCTATCATCTTGGGCATCTCTTGCACTTTCTAGAGAGAAGACTCCCGCACCAATAAGACAAAAAAGAAATTGAGCTGCTGCAAGATTAGGAGGGAAGTCGGCACTTTCAACATAGGCTATTGTGCTCGAGGAAAGGGCCAAGTCCTCGTTTGTAAAGAGAAGACCTTTGCACCAATAAGACAAAAAAGAAATTGCGCTGCTGCAATGTGAAAAGTTTATTCCAGTCCGGCACCACAGTAAAATCCAAACAATACAACGTTTCGACCT
This sequence comes from Anomaloglossus baeobatrachus, assembly GCF_048569485.1. Lineage (NCBI taxonomy): Eukaryota > Metazoa > Chordata > Amphibia > Anura > Aromobatidae > Anomaloglossus > Anomaloglossus baeobatrachus. The sequence continues at coordinate 39,827,510 of NC_134358.1, forward strand.
CAGCGAGGTCAAGGAATCTGTGTGGATGGAGCCAAAGGTATGGGTGATGCAGGTGGAGGCTATAAAACTCATACTTGAAAATGTTTGAAGGCAAACAGTTGAGAGGAGCCTTCCCAAAACTCAAGCCATGCCCATTGTCTACCTCCCCTTATCTCACCTGCACCTCTTTGAAAGAAGAAACCTAAATATAAAGGGTTTTGGTAGGTTCAGTGTTGACCCACAAATGGAATTTGAGAGGTCTCCCCTTATTTTGGCACCATTCTGAATAATGTGGAAGAGTTGGCAAGTATGGTATTACTGTAGGAAACCTCAAAAAGTTGTAATGGTGGCCTTATTGGCCGTAACTGGGGTTGAGCAAAGAGAGATGCCCTGCCCTTGTTGGAGATTCCCAGTCTGGTCTTCCATGGGAGTGAGACCCATCATCTTGGGCATCTCACGTACTTTCTAGGCGCCATGACGTGGGGCTGCCAACAGAGGACTTGACAGCAAACTAATTTTGCTCAACCTATTTTTCCCAAAAACATTTCATCCAACTAAAAAAGGCTCCAACTGAGGTTTTATAGGAAAAGAACAATTCAAGAACTAATATTTACAAGCTGTTTTTTAGAAGGAAATATGCAAAATGTCTATAAATAACATTATTATGGGATACGGCTTACGTTTCCTTTGTTTTTGGAAACAAGATAACCACAAAGCAATGGTTTAATCGGAGCGGGCTGACCTTACGGAGGCCATCCTCTGCATATGACGGCTCAGGTGGAGACAGATTCATTAATCATCTCCATGATGGCGTAACGGAAGTTATCTCAACCTCTCAAATATCAGCAAAAAAAAAAAAAAATACAAGCCAAGCAAAAGCGACGTTTATAGGGCTAAACTGTTCTCATCCTTTGGAAAGGTTATTTCACCTGCAGACTAACGCCACCGTAATCCCCGTGAAATCCCCGCTGCTCGCTCTTCCCTATAATTAGCATTAAAGATGTATTAACTTTTTTCGGAATTTTTCGGAGGGAAAGCAATAAAATGAGGCAGGTCGTTCGCTTGTGATGTTATCGGGACCAGGAGAAGAAAACAAAGATTAGAAGAAAAGAAAAAGAAAACTAAGAGAAAGGGGATTTATTGGGTATAATTATATGGTTAGAGCGATGACAGAGCCGTAGATGATTTGTAAGAACAATTGTGGTTGCGCAATAGAAGGCAGGAATGTTACGACTTAGCAATTCAGCTAAACCTAGATGGGTTTTTTATGAAGGAGCGGCTTATCTACACCTGTACCTTCTAGGAAAGAGAATTAGGCTATGTGCGCACGTTGCATCTTTGTGGTGACCACAAAGATGCACGTTTTTGGCCCCAAAAAACGCACCCGCAGCAAAAACGCTACATCTGAAGCTCACAGTGAGCGCCATACAACATGACTGCCCGCTGTGAGCTCCATGCAGCAACTGGAGTGAGCCGCATGATCAGCGGTGACGTCACTCAGGTGATTTGCGGTCACAGGTGGAGGACTCCAGCTGTGGCCGCTGATAACCTAAGTGACGTCACCGCTAATTGCGCAGCTCACTTCAGTTGCTGCGTGAAGGTCACAACGAGCATTCATGTTCTATGGAGCTCGCTGTGAGCTTCAGATGTAGCAGTCTTGGAAGAATTGTGGGACCTCGTGTGGATTATGTTGGACTTGCAGGGGTGTCTTTGGGGTTAATAAAGTGGTGACAGAGGGTGCTTTTTTGTCATTTATTTCAAATAAAGGATTTTTGGGGTGTTTGTGTTTATTTACTTTCACTTACAGATTAGTGATGGGGTGTCTCATAGATGCCTGCTATCACTAATCTAGGGCTTAGTGGCAGCTGTAGGCTGCATATAACTCCCTCATTACCCCGAATGCCACCACACCAGGGCAATCAGGAAGAGTCGGGTAAATTGTGGGGATCTATCTCAGCTAATGGATGTGGCAATTCCAGGCAGCTGCTTTTTAGACTGGGGGGGCCCAATAACCATGGGTATCCCCAACCTGAGAATACCAGCCTCCAGCTGTCAACTTCAATTATTTTATTTATTTATGTTACTGTACGATATAAACCTGTCCACCGGCGTCCGTTATTGGAAGCCTCAGACACGTTGTCACTCAGCGCGGGGGCTCGTCTGACTGCAACCAATCACAGCCGCTGGTGGGCAGGGGAATCAGTGAATATGTATGAGCCTAATGAATGGCCCGGGAAGAAGAATCAAAGGCCGCAGGAGGAGTGTCACAGCAGCCCCAGTGACCCTGTAAGTATGAAGCACTTGATCTCACCCCTTTGCACCGGATTCTGGTCCCCGGCATCTGGCCAGATACCAGAGATCAATCCCCCGCTTACCCCGAATCAACGGGGGACTGATCTGCCAGTCCTCCAAAAGGTAGGGACAAAACACAAAAAGAATTGATATGCTGCTTCATTGTGGTAGCCAAAAAAACTGCAACGTGCGCACATCAAAAATTAAATTTCATAGTCTTTGCTGGGGAAGAAAATAGATGCAGTTTTGGGACCAAAACTGTACCCAAAAAAGGTGGAAGAAAATGCAGCATACGCACAAGGCCTAAAGGGAATGACTGATCAAACCAAGCACAGCACTCGGCACAGCCTTGGCATGGCTGAGCCGTTCACTAAGCCTTCTTACTTGAGTTGCATCAATGGCCTCCTCCTTTTCCTTCATTGACAGCAGCCAGAAGAAGGTGCAGATAGATGGAAATCAAGAAGGTGGGAAGGTGCAGTTAACTGCTTGGTTTGAACAGTCATTTTTCGATGACGGACTTCCTTTAAAGATGAAGGTTCCGAGACAAAACATTTTGAGGGGACCTCTTATCGACATGTCAGAGAAGTGCCTCTTTGGACTTCTATACCGAAGTCTATGAGAAAAAAAAGAGACAGCAACTCCTTTAGGCGAGAAATCTACATCATAGTTGGACACAGTTCACAATTTCCTGAAATTTTAGAAACAATCCCAGGATGAAAAAGAGGCGAGGTTTGTGCAAACCTCAACTGAAAGGTGGATGGTCGCATACGACTTTGTATGTTCCGAGGGTTCGGGTGAGACATTGGTAAGGATGCATGAAGGCATTTCCGCCATTTCTTGGTTGGACAGAATATTCAAACAAACATGAGGGGAGGCCCATGTTCCCAAAATGTGGATGTTCCAGAGGTGAACAGAAAGTTGTCTTGCAATATTTGAGTCTTGGGTTGAATCTGACCAAGAGGAACTAATGGATGGGGCTTTATTTTCATAGGTTTCCACTGGAGTAAAAGGTTTGCCACTATACTTCAAATGCATGCTGTAGATCAAGTGGCTTTCCATAAAATTGGCACCATATGTGCATATGTGCTTGAACGAGAAGCTAAGCCCCACCGAAGACAGAGACCACCTGTCCCGGTAGCTCCATAGTGAGATCCTCCTGTCCCGGTAGCTCCATAGTTAAATCCACTTGTCCCAGTAGCTGCATAGTCAGGTCCACCAGTCCCAGTAGCTCCATGGTCAAATCCACTTGTCCCAGTAGCTGCATAATCAGGTCCTACTGTTCCAGTAGCTCTATATTAAGGTCTTCCTGTCCCCGTAGCTCCATAGCCAGGTCCTCCTGTCCCAGTACCTCTATAGTCAGGTCCATTTGTCCCAGTAGCTCCATAGTCAACCTCTCCTATCTCGATGGCTCCATAATCGGGGCCTCCTGTCCCGGTAGCTCCATAGTCAGGTCCTTCTGTCCCGGTAGCTCCATAGTCTGGTCCATCTGTTCCGGTAGCTCCACACATTCTCTGGACAGGGCTGTGGAGTATGTTGGCACAATTTACCAAAATTATTAAGAGGTCTACTAAAATTTTGGAGAGCCACACCCAGTTGGAGTGAATTGTCGAACTGATAGAGCAAGAGGCAGTTAACACTTCAGATACTGATTGATAATAAAATGTCATCCAGGGTTCAAGAGCACTAGAAAATCCAAAGGTTCATAAATAACTACCCATGGGGGAAACACATAGCTATCAGGAGTAGAGATGGCGATTACACTTTGAGGTGGTCATAGAGCAATGTCGAGGTCATTCAGGTCCAATGTCAAGTTCAATTGTCCCAGTAGCTGCATAGTTGACCCCTCAAGTTAAAAATCTCTGGTACACCAACAATTGGTGACTATCAAAGATTTGTCATTCCTTAGATGTCAACATTTTCAAAATTAATTTTAAAATTTTATATTAAATCCCATATCAGTCAATGTAAATACATAGGATGATCTAGAACCAAAGTTGGTTGCCCCTTGCCTACAACAGAACTAGAATATGTGGCTAAAGATCTCCTGATAGTTTGGAGTTGTTAGATGATGACACTTAGGGGCACTTTGCACACTACGACATCGCAGGTGCGATGTCGGAGGGGTCATGTCGAAAGTGATGCACATCCGGCGTCGCACTCGACATTGTAGTGTGTAAATCCTAGATGATACGATTAACGAGCGCAAAATCGTCGTAATCGTATCATCGGTGTAGTGTCTGGGAATTCCATAATTACGCGACTGCGACTGGTACGATGTTGTTCCTTGTTCCTGCGGCAGCACACATCGCTGTGTATGAAGCCGCAGGAGCGAGGAACATCTCCTACCTGCGTCCTGCAGCTCACTCCGGCTATGCGGAAAGACAGAGGTGGGCGGAATGTTTATGTCCCGCTCATCTCCGCCCCTCCGCTTCTATTGGACGCCTGCCGTCTGACGTCGCTATGACGCCACACGACCCGCCCCCTTAATAAGGAGGCGGGTCGCCGGCCAGATCGACGTCGCAAGGCAGGTGAGTCCATGTGAAGCTGCCGTAGCGATAATGTTCGCTACGGCTGCTATCACAAGATATCGCTGCTGCGACGGGGGCGGGGACTATCGTGCTCGGCATCGCAAGCATCGGCTTGCGATGTCGTTGTGTGCAAAGTGCCCCTTAGGGTTTGAGATAGACATGAGAAAGTTGAGTCTCGGAACCCTGGTCCAGCAGACACATCAATATTTCATGGTTGCCAAAAGGGAGAGCTGTGAACGACCTCCTACCTGATTGTATCCCCAGTTCCTCTTCTGATTGACCGGCCTGGCTTCATGTCACCACTGTGGCTTGACACACCTATGATATTTCAATGGGCCGGCTAATCAGAAGAGGAGTCAGGGATGCCAACAGGTAGGAGGCGATTCAAAGAACCAGTCTACGAATTTATTTGCCCATCTAGTATGGGATATTTTTGGTTTTACGATGTTGGGCACCAATTATCAATGACTTAATACAGGCATTTGAGACTAGTAGAAGTGGCTTAGGCCACCGGGACAGCCATTGTTTAACCAGGCAAATAATTGCAGAAGAAATGAACACAAGATTCTCCTTCAGGGTACACCGCTCAATGACACAATCTGATTACCTTTCTACCTCATGACCTACTTTATGAATTGTGACTCACACTGAAGTGTGTGAACCTTGTAAATCAAACATGTCCGTAGAGAATAGAGGACATTGTCTTCCATGGTGAAGGCAGCGGACGGCCTATCCCTGAATGCACACTTGGCACACCGTGTGTAACGGGAGATCACCATGTGCTAAGACTGGCACTGCCAAGCAAGTCAATAACTGACTGTAACAGAGGAAACATTCCAGTTGGCACACAAGGCATTGCTCAAGGGTTTACTGGAATTAAGACACTAAGGTTCAGGAGTCATCTTACCTCCCGCTTACCAAAAAGAAAACGTAGTCATACAGAACAAAACTATTTGGGGTTAGGTGGGCGCACGTAAAATATAAGGGGCTTTTGGTAACCTTTAGATAACTCATTGCCTAATAACCTATTAGTAAATTCTAAGATAACAAAGAAGGGTCTCCAGCGTAGGACCCCCCCATTGATTAATCAGGCAGAAAGTGACTGTAAAGCGTCTCTCTCGCACTCTGGAGGACCTGACATGCCCATGCATTACATGGTAAGCCAATTTATTTTTGTGAGAGATGTGTGATACTTCATTTTTCCTGCGGAGGAGCTGCAGGGAAACATCGGAAGTAGCGTTTCAGGGACTCTCTATGGTAGACATGACTTATTTTAAGTTGTTCTCTGAATTTTTTTCTTTTTAAAGATGAAGAAGTGGACAACCCTATTCAGGAATTGAAACAATTGGTGACGTATATTTAGGATAGATCATCAATACTGAAACGGTCATAGTCCGAAGCTGTGAACAATGAGGAGGACATAGTGCTTAATGGAGTCAGTGGCCTTTTTAATTAGCTGATCCGTGCTGAGAATCATATAGCGATCATAGCGCCAGTGTCCTTAAAGGAATGCTGATTTATGCACCACCCCCCGGCAGGGTCGCGTCCTCCCTGCACTCCTCCAGCCATCGACGTGTGCTGCTTCCTCCTTCCCCTCCTGGAGCATGTGCAGGCAGCCCAGATCTCCCGGGAGTGTGCTAAGGACGCATGCATGCACACCGGCCCTCCTTTTAAAGGGCCGATGTGCTCTTTCCAAGAAATACCAAATCAACCGATGGCTGAGAGGCACTATGTATTTAAGGCACCCTCCCATTAGGGGAGATGCCTGCATAAGAACCTTAGTTAGTTAGTATACCAGTCTGCTGCTAGCCAGTTGTCAGGTTCCTGTGCTCCTGTACTGCTATCCCTGTGTCCATCACCCAGTACCTGCCTACCCATACCTATCTGTCCCTGCCGTGCCCACCATACCTGTCCATACCTGCCTGCCTGTTTGCCTCAGCCATTCCACCTGTACCTGCCGATACCTGTGCATGTACCTGGGTCCATCACCTGTCCTCGTGGTCAGCTGCCACAATCCCAGTTACTGGCCTGGGAGTGGTACCTGGCATCCGTCTCCCCCATTAAAGCGTAAGCCCGGGTCCACCATGTGGTCCAGTAGGTCCTCTAACCCTGCTTGGTGCCCCTACACCAGCCACGAGCGTTACTCTGATCGACCTGATACAGATCTTATCGTAATGGTGTCCATTCATACACCTTAGATAACTGTCAGTCGAATTCTCTATGCACATGAATCTTTGGCTCATGTGTTTTCTATGGGGAGAACAAACTATTTGTTGATTAGCCTAATTTAAAAGGATTGTCCATTGTAGACAACCCAGTTTAAAATCCTCATAATGCTAAATCAGCTGACAAAATAACAAATAATATAAAATCTGCCCCAGATAAACTCCTCAGAGACGAGGTAAGCCTCAGAGCTGGAGGTCAAGATGATCTGAAGACGAGCCACATACCGTAAATATAATAGTATCACATGGCGTACGGTGAAGCCAACCGGAGAGAGGGTTTTGTTGACAGGAAACAATGTTGCACATGTCAGACTCACACACAGTTTCGCCTTTGTGATGATTACACCGTCGTCATCCTCATCCTCCACTGATCACAGTCACGTGGGCCGTTTTGGCCCTGAGTGGATACAAACATAATATTTATCTAGGAAAAAAAAAGTCCTTGGCTCTCACCTGCATGTCTAGGGGCCTCACAACAGAAGACACATCCAAGCCGACGCGCCGATAGAAGGACCCGGGATTTCCTTTGTGTTTGGAAATAGATGCTCTCTCATTCAGCCCCCGTCAGATCTGCTTTCTAGGAAGATGAGCAAAATATTACAAAATAAGTCTTTAAATGTAAGGATATAAGAAACTCATCATCGCTACAGAATACGTTGACTTTACAGTCATGTTTAAGGTCAACCTAATGAGCTTTAAGTTATTCTGAAGTTTTTCACCACCTTTTGGCTTCCAGAAAAACTTAAGACATTTTAGCTACAGTATCTTCTCAGTTCCTTGGTTCACCATTGGAATCTAGGAGTTTCAAGCTACCTTCAAAATTCCTTGGTCAACAAATAGTTTCAGAGAGTTTTCTTCTACCTTTCTGTTCTTGGGACATAATTGGTCTTCTAGAAAGATTAACGAGCTTTCAGTTACTTCTGAGATCTTGGGTATTCCGGAAATAATCACTAAAGAGCTCATAAGTAACTCAAAGCTCATTAGTCTTCCTAAGAGCTCAATGTTGACCAAGAAACTAGATGTAGAGATGAAGCTCCTTGGAAACAAGTCCATGAACAAGGAATTTTGATGGTAGCTTGAAAGTTATACTGAGTAGGTAGGTATAAAATAATTTGGTATTACGGAAGTCTAATAATTATCAAAGTATCTTCCATAAACCTTCTCAGGTCCTTGGTCGCGATTAGGCTAAAAGGGTGAACCGAGGAGTTTCGAATTCCGTTATCATCTGGTTTCCATGAGGACAAAGGAGATTCAGTTCTACTTCTTGTTTCTTGTTAATCATTTAGGTTTTAAGCAGGACAATAGAGCTACAAGTCAATTTTGAGGCCTTCAGTCATTATTTGACTGAACACCCAAATAGCTTCAAGCTACCTTCTTCCTTGGTCACCATTGGACTAAATGGTACACAAAAGAATGCTCAAGCTCCTTGGTCAACATTCAAGGAAGACTAATGATCATAAATGTACTTAATTGGTCATCCTTGGGCTTTAAGAAGGAACAAAGAGCTTTCTTTTGCCTCCTTGGTCACCAGAGTTCTACATGGAGGACCAAAGATATTTCAGCTATGGTCATCAAGTGGCTCAATAACCTAAAACCTCATTATTCCATATATATATTTTCTTAAATGTCATGAAATTGCCATTAGTGTGATTTTCTGAGGACACTATCAGTAAGTTGACGATGTAGTATTGCTGTAGTAACAAGACAAGATGATGCCAGACCTCAGCTACGAAAAGTATTGGGTCTACGAAGCTTCAAACCAGAATGTCCGATTCAGTTACCGCAAATTGAGATATAGAAAATAATGAATGAACTCGACCACAAAGTTCATTAGAAGGATGCAGAATTTTACAATGAGTAAGCATAACCTTGTGCGTGAGGACGGCTCAGCATGACGAGAATCCAGGTATTATGCAAGACAGCGTAACCACCCTCTGTAATCTGCTAGTGCCGGTGAATTGCATCTGGCCGTCATATAGACACAACTATCGATAGAAACGTCACGTAAATCTATTCTGTCCTGCAGACCACCAGCAGAAAAGGAAAAGCCACACTCTATAGGGTTAGCATGGGGGTCTCTGGGCTTGTAGGAACCAGGGGTTTATGTCTTATCTATCTTACTTCATATCTATACTTAACATCTATTTCATATCAGGCTACCTATATATATCTTGAGGGGCGGGCTGGGCCGGGGGGCAGAGGGGCAAATGCCCCCAGGCCGCTCCCCCAGCAGCTGTGCAGGGCCGCCTTTTTCTTCTTCTGCGCGCTGCTTGATGGCCGTCACTTTAGCAGATATGGCTGTGTACGGGGCGCTGTGCGGCTGTGTCTGACACTAGTGACACAAAAGTAAAAGGTGCAGTGTCGGCTCGGACATGTCTCTACTGGCAGACACAGCCGCACTGTGCACTATGCGGCCATGTCTGTTAGTGATGGCCATCACGAAGCACGGCCTGCACAGCCACATGCCCAGGAGGAGCTGGACGGAGACAAGCGGGGGAGGGCAGGAGGCTGCTGCCGGCTTCCGCATGTTACAAATACCTCTGTCTCTGTGTCAGTGTGTATGACTGTGTATATATTTGTATGTATCTGTTTATATGCATTTTTGTGAATTTCTTCAAACATGTGTATGACTGTATGTGTACGTATCTGTGTACGAGTGGTTATATATGTTTGTGTATGTGCATATCTGCGTACCATGTGTCCATGACTGCATATTGCACGTTTGCATGTCTGTATATGTGTGTGCATGTCTGCGTACCGGGGAGTGCTGCCCAACATTTTGTATTATCTATTATCCATCTATTCATCCATATATCTATCCATCTATTTATTCATCCATCTTTCCATCTCATCTCAATCTATCTATATATCCATCCATATATCTCTTCATCCATCCATCTCCCCATCTCTTCATCCATTTATCCTTACATCTATCCTTCCATCTATCCATCCATTTATCCATCGATCTCCCCATCTATTCATCCATCTATCCTTCTATATATCCATCCATCCATCTCTCTACCTATCTATCCCTCTATCTATCCCTCTATCTATCTATCCCTCTATCTATCTCTCTATCCCTCTATCCCTCTATCTATCTATCTATTCATCCATCTATCCTTCTATATATCCATCCATCTCTCTACCTATCTCTCTATGTATCCCTCTATCTATCCCTCTATCTATCTATCTATCTATCTATCCATCCATCCATCCATCTATCTATCCCTCTATCTATCTATCCCTCTATCTATCTATCTATCCTTCTATCTATCCCTCTATCTATCTATCTATCTATCTATCTATCTATCCCTCTATCTATCCCTCAATCTATCTATCTATCCCTCTATCTATCTATCCCTCTATCTATCTATCCCTCTATCTATCTATCCTTCTATCTATCCCTCTATCTATCTATCTATCTATCTATCTATCCCTCTATCTATCTATCTATCCCTCTATCTATCTATCCCTCTATCTATCTATCTATCCCTCTATCTATCTATCTATCTATCCCTCTATCTATCTATCCCTCTATCTATCCCTCTATCTATCTATCTATCCCTCTATCTATCTATCCCTCTATCTATCTATCTATCCATCCATCCATCTATCTGTCCCTCTATCTATCTATCTATCTATCCTTCTATCTATCCCTCTATCTATCCCTCTATCTATCTCTCTATCTATCCCTCTATCTATCCCTCAATCTATCTATCTATCCCTCTATCTATCCCTCTATCTATCTATCCCTCTATCTATCTATCCCTCTATCTATCTATCCTTCTATCTATCCCTCTATCTATCTATCTATCTATCTATCTATCCCTCTATCTATCCCTCTATCTATCTATCCCTCTATCTATCTATCTATCCCTCTATCTATCTATCTATCTATCCCTCTATCTATCTATCCCTCTATCTATCCCTCAATCTATCTATCCCTCTATCTATCTATCCCTCTATCTATCTATCTATCCATCCATCCATCTATCCATCCATCCATCTATCCATCCATCCATCTATCCCTCTATCTATCCCTCTATCTATCTATCTATCCTTCTATCTATCCCTCTATCTATCTATCTATCTATCTATCTATCTATCTATCCCTCTATCTATCTATCCCTCAATCTATCTATCTATCCCTCTATCTATCTATCTATCTATCCCTCTATCTATCTATCCCTCTATCTATCTATCTATCTATCTATCTATCTATCTATCTATCTATCCCTCTATCTATCTATCCCTCTATCTATCTATCTATCTATCACTCTATCTATCTATCTATCCCTCTATCTATCTATCTCTCTATCTATCTATCTATCTATCCTCTATCTATCTATCCCTCTATCTATCTATCTATCTATCTATCCCTCTATCTATCTATCTATCTATCTATCCCTCTATCTATCTATCTATCTATCTATCCCTCTATCTATCTATCCCTCTATCTATCCCTCTATCTATCCCTCTATCTATCTCTCTATCTATCTATCCCTCTATCTCTCTATCTATCTATCCCTCTATCTATCTATCTATCTATCTATCTATCTATCTATCACTCTATCCCTCTATCTATCTATCTATCTATCACTCTATCCCTCTATCTATCTATCTATCTATCTATCACTCTATCCCTCTATCTATCTATCTATCTATCTATCTATCACTCTATCCCTCTATCTCAGCTCATTAGCATCTTATAGTAAAGTTGCATTGTATTCCTAATCACCCCCTGGGGCACTGCAGGGTATAGGAGCATGTGGGGGGTTTGCTAGGACTGCAGGAAATGCTAATTAATAAGATATATGATAATTGATTTATGTGCATTTATCACACGCTGGGAGCGGTGCTGTGCCTGAAGGAAGATGCAAAAATTTGCAAAAGAAAACAAAACAAAGAAAACAACAGAAGGGGCTTTATAAAATGAAACAAACTTTTTTTTCCTGGAATGTGACTGCAAATGTGACCCCCCCCCCCCCCCATCCATCCAAATTTGTCCAAAAGCAAAAATATCTAATACATAAAGTTGAGTGTATATATATGTTTGTGTGCGTGTGTGTGTGCGTGTCTCTGTGTGTGTGAGTGTGTGTGTGTGTGGATAGTGTGTATGTGCGTGTGAGTGTCTGTGTGAGTGTGTGTGTGTGTGTGTGCGCGCGCACGCACGTGTGTGTGTGTGAGTGTGTGCGCGTGTGCGCGTGTGTCTGAGTATGTGTGTGTGGTGTGTGTGTGTGTGTATATGCGCGCGCGTGTGTCTGTGTGTGAGCATGTGTGTGTGTCTCTGTGTGTGCGTTTGTGTGTGTGCGTGTGTCTGTGTGCGTGTGTGTGCGTTTGTGTGTGCGTGTGTGTCTGTGTGTGTGTCTGCGTGTGTGTGTTTGTGTGTGTGTGTCCACTGAAGGAATCTGCACTGTCCCATTTATAATCATGAAATTTTGCACAGACGCCTCGTGTGACTCAGGGAACGTCATAGACTATGTTTTGAGGGGCAAATTTAATCCCGCACTTTACAGTTATTCAACAAAAAACCTGCTTACATTAAAGTCAATGGAGCTGGGAGCCACAGGTCATTAATAGCAGCTGTGATTGGTTGCTATAGGCAACAAAGGACCTTTCTTAGTATAAGACAGCTTATGTGTCAGGTAATATGATTTCGGTGGAAAGTTGGATAGAGAGAGACAGACAGAGAGTGAGTGGGAGAGGAGGAGAGAGGGAGAGTGGGAGAGAGGGAGAGTGGAAGAAGAGGAGAGAGGGAGAGGGGGAGAGGAGGAGAGAGGGAGAGAGGGAGAGGAGGAGAGAGGGAGAGTGGAAGAGGAGAGAGGGAGAGGGGGAGAGGAGGAGAGAGGGAGAGAGGGAGAGGAGGAGAGAGGGAGAGTGGAAGAGGAGAGAGGGAGAGGGGGAGAGTGGGAGAGAGGGAGAGTGGGAGAAGATGAGAGAGGGGGAGAGGGGGAGAGGAGGAGAGAGGGGGAGAGGAGGAGAGAGGGGGAGTGGGAGAAGAGGGAGAGTGGGAGAAGAGGAGAGTGGGAGAAGAGGAGAGAGGGAGAGTGGGAGAGAGGGAGAGTGGAAGAAGAGGAGAGAGGGAGAGGGGGAGAGAGGGAGAGTGGAAGTGTGGCGCCCTAGGACCTGGTCGCCACAACAGCATTGCCCTCCCAAAGGGTTAATGCTGAGCCTGGAGGTAATTGGGAGATCCATTGGCCAGCAGGTTTAACACCCAACACAGTTCTCCCTCCGGCCAGCAGGGGGAGCTCTGAACCTGGAATTCCAGGGAGCCTTCCTCTACCTGACCAGAGGGAGGAAGTGGAGTCAGTCTGAAGGGAGTAGTGGAAGTGAACAGACGCAGAGTGAGCTGTCCTGTGAATCTGGGGCCTGGAGCTGGAGCAGCTTGGCCCAGAGAAGCAGGAATAGCTGAGAGGCAGCAGAGAGACTCAGACATCGGAGTCTGTGGTTGCCAGGGTATAAAATCCGTCCCTGGTAGCCGAGTCCGAAGGGCAGGAGAGCTGCAAGCCCCTGGCCCAGAAACATCCAAGGTACAGCTGTAGCATCAGGGCCCGGTGTGGACTCCAGCGGAGAAGCACCAGAGAGAGGGTCTGCGCAGCCACCTACAGAAAGAAGGGACGTGCTATTGGTCCCAGCAGCGAAGAGGGCCATTGCTGGATTCAGAGAAGCAGGGTCCTATCATCACAAAGCAAAGTACAGGAGTAGGCCTCATACTCAGCTGGCCAGAAAGATCATCCCAAGTACTTCCAGGCCGACCGGATCCCCATCACCACCTGTAACGGTCTCCCAGGACTGGACTGTTCCCAGAGTAAAAGAGGAGAAGGTAAAGAGACTGTTGTTTGTGCCTGGTTCTTTCCTCGCCTGTCGGCCCTGCACCGTGTTAGCCACACAACACCATAGACTTTCACGGGCACCAACGGTATCCCGGGGCATCGCTCCACCTGTGGGGAGCAGTACCATCATAGCTGCCATAACATCACCCCGGAGTTCTCCCATAGCAGCGGCGGCTTAATAGCCGCATACCACAGGTGGCGTCACGAACATTAACTTTAACTCATCAGCCACATATTCAACTGACACCCACCAGGGCCACGGAGCCGGGCCCAGCCACCACTGACTACCACCGGACTAGTCCGGCCCGGCACCGGGTGTCCCATAGCCCTGGGGTGGGCGAGTCAACTTTGGCGTCACAAACAGGATTTCGTGCCCGGTCACACCGGGTACTGTGCGCCTGAAGAATTGCGCTTTAAAGACTGTATTACTGCGTGTTTCACTGTTTGAAAACTGCCGCCGCCATTAGCCTCACTGAGCGCAGGAAGAAGGGGGGCGTGCCTGACAAAGAGCGCGAAGGGAGCGCGCCATCAGAGCAGAGCGCTGTTAACCCCGCGCGACCCAGAAGGAAATTTGAAAAGTGAACGGAGCCTGGTAAGGTTCACTAAGGGGGAGGAAGATGTCCGACGCAGAGGGAGGGCAGGTGGCTGCCATAGCCCGAGACGCCGCAGCACCAGCCGAAGCGATCCCTGTCGCCGTCGCCCCATCCCCCGCTGTAGCGCCGGTAATGCCGATCACCATGCCGTACATACCGGGCGCAGAATGGCTGCCGCAGTACTCTGGGGAGTCCCATACCTTGAGCGACTTCAGAGAAAGCCTGCACAGCTTGTTCCGGGTGTATCCGCTGACTGAGAGCCAGAAGGTGGGCATATTAATGGGACAGCTAGCCGGCGCAGCCCAGCGTGAAGTGAAGTCCTGGCCTGATACAGATAAAGGGACAGTAACCCAGATACTGGCCAAGCTAAAGAGTACTTTTGACACCCGCACCGCAGCAGAGATAAAGATGAGATTCTTTGGGTGCAAGCAGCGGGCCACAGACAGCATAAGGGACTATGCCCTAAACCTGCAAGAGGCCCTGAAAGCGGTTAAACAAGTGGACCCAGAGAGTGTACGTGAGGAACACAAACTCCTAACTGAGCAGTTCATAGAGGGGCTCCTGTCAGATGCCCACAGGACCCAGCTGCGTATCATGGTCCTGCAGAACCCTGCTCTGGACTTTGCAAAGTTTAAGGACCAGGCCATCCGGGTACTGAGAGAATCTACACCGAATGACCCAGTACCCCTCCGGCCTCTTGCTATCACGTACCCCGGGGTGGTGCCTGCAACACGAGCCACTGCAGGGGCTGAGGCGCAGTCCCTGGATAAGGATCCCACTGCAGAGCTCAGACAGCAGGTCCAGGAGCTGACCAAGACTGTAGCTGCCCTTGCCAAGACCGTGCAGTCTCTACAAGTGACCCCATCGCCTGCAAGAATCGAGTTGGCCTCCAGCCCAGATGACGTCCCATGGATGCGACAGAGGAGGGTTCCGCCGACCCGAGGCAGAGACACAGACCGGTATGATTCAACGGGACAACCGATCTGCCGCCGCTGCAGCCAGGCGGGCCACATTGCACGATACTGTCCTTTAAATGGGCCGAGCCTGGGGCCAGGAGCCGACCCCCAGGTGTAAGGAAGCCCGGCTCAACACCCAGCCGCAGCAAGTATGTGGGAGGACGACCGGTCCTTCCTATTGTGCTGGATGGGATCCCTTTGAATGCCCTCCTGGATACGGGGTCCCAGGTAACAACCATCCCCTACAAACTGTACAAAAGATATTGGGCTGATTCAGACATTGACCATGGCCCAGATGATGATTTAACAATTGTGGCCAGTAATGGTCAGCCCTTACCTCAAATTGGGTACAAAGAAGTAACCATTAAAGTGGGGCGGGTAGAATTGCCATGTCAGGGGATGATAATTGTAGATATTGATCGCAAAGAATCTGACCCATTGGTAACCATTGGTACAAATGTGATAGAAAATTGTGTTGCCGAAGTGATAATTTTGTTGCAACAGGCGTCTGAAACTGCCAGCTCCGGGCAGCAGCGTGCCCTACAGAGGGAGATCAGAGCCCTGATGAGGAGGCAGCAGGTAGAGCTGGCCGGAGGAGAAATTGGCAGTGTGAGGGTAAGTGACCCCCTCCCCATTGCAATACCCCCAAGAAGTGAAATGTTGATATGGTGTCGGGCAGCAATAGGCCTCAAGGGTCAGGATTACCATGCCTTGGTAGAACCGGTGTATTCAGACAGCAGGCCTGGAGTCCTGATAGCCAGAGGGGTAGCAGACGTCCGCAAGGGGAGAGTGCCCATCCGTGTCCTGAATTGTGGGGAGGAGGAAGCCAAATTGCCCCGGTACGCCACTGTAGCAAAACTGTACACTGTCAGCAACAACACCATCAAAGCAGTGGAACCCTTGATCCCGTCCGACCAGGCGGAAGACAATGGCTCCAAGGGGCAGCTGGAAGACTGGTGCCAAAACTTACATGTGGGCACCGACTCCACCCCCTCACACCAAAAGCATGGGGTTTACCGGGTGGTACAGGAGTACGAGCGGGTCTTCAGCAAACACCCCCTAGATTTTGGGCAGGTGAAAGGGGTTAAACATCAAATCCCCACGGGTGATCATCCTCCCGTTAAAGAGAGATACCGCCCTGTACCCCCCGCACAGTATCAGCGTGCCAAAGAAATGTTACGGGAAATGAAGGAGGCCGGGGTTATCAGAGATAGTTGTAGCCCCTGGGCAGCTCCACTAGTGCTCGTAAAGAAAAAAGATGGTACAATGAGAATGTGTGTAGATTACAGGCAAATTAACCGCATTACACATAAAGATGCTTATCCACTACCCAGAATAGAGGAGTCACTAACAGCCTTAAAGTCAGCTAACTATTTCTCCACCTTGGATCTCACCAGTGGGTATTGGCAGGTTCCCGTGGCAGAGGCGGACAAGGAGAAGACTGCATTCACGACGCCAATGGGCCTCTGCGAGTTCAACTGTATGCCATTCGGGCTCTGCAACGCCCCAGGGACATTCCAACGGTTGATGGAGTGCTGCTTGGGCCACCACAACTTCGAAACCGTGCTGTTGTACCTGGATGACGTCATAGTCTACTCCAAGACTTATGAAGACCACCTGAAGCACTTAGCAGAAGTGTTTGAGTCTTTGTCAAAATATGGCCTGAAGATCAAGCCGTCCAAATGTCACCTCTTGAAGCCAAAGGTACAGTACCTGGGTCATGTGGTCAGCGCAGAAGGTGTGGCACCTGATCCGGAGAAAGTCACCGTAATCAAGGACTGGCCAAGACCCACCACGGTAAAGGAGGTGCGGCAGTTCCTTGGGCTGGTGGGCTACTACCGAAGGTTCATTGATGGTTTCACCAAGATAGCAGCGCCCCTTCAAGATCTCCTGGTGGGCCAGCCAAAGCAGGCTAAGAAGCAGAGCCCTCCCTTTGAATGGAGCAGCCAACTAGAAACATCCTTTGTCCAGCTGAAAGGGGCTCTCACGGGAGAAGAAATTCTGGCCTACCCTGACTACAGCCAGCCGTTTGTACTGTATACAGACGCCAGCAACGTGGGCCTGGGAGCCGTGTTGTCCCAGGTGCAGGGAGGCAGAGAGAAGGTGATAGCGTACGCCAGTAGGAAGCTTCGGCCCACAGAAAGGAATCCAGAAAACTACAGTTCCTTCAAGCTGGAGTTCCTCGCTATTGTTTGGGCAGTGACTGAACGCTTCAAGCACTATCTGGCGTCGGCCAAGTTCACCATCTTCACGGACAACAATCCGTTGACACACCTGGCAACAGCCAAGTTAGGTGCGTTGGAACAGCGGTGGATGGCCCGGCTGTCTAACTTTGACTTTACCATCAAGTATCGGGCTGGCAAGAAGAATAACAATGCTGATGCGCTGTCCAGAATGCCTCACTTACCCGAATCTGGAGAAGACCTGGATGAACTCGAAGAGATAGAGTTACCGGCTTTCCATCATCAGGGTGTTTCCCAGTGTGAGCATGCTGTGGGAGTGAAGCGCTCGAGCCAACACGAGGTCTCGGTTAACCCATTACTCCACCATAATTGGGAAGAGACACAGAACGGTGACCCGGCTGTGCGATTGGTCAAAGAAAAGCTAGCACAAGCTGAGACTCATCTTGGCCCAGATGCTCCAGAAGAAGCCCAGCAGTTGTGGAAAGAGAGGGGACGACTGTTCACCTACCAAGGCAAGCTCTGCAAGAGATATGTCAACTATCGAACAAATGAACTTGTCTGGCAGATAGTGGTTCCGCAGAGGGATGCTTCAATGGTCCTAGCAGCGTATCATGATAACGCCGGGCACTTCGGGTGGAAGAAGTTGGAGGCCTTACTCCGTGATCGGTTCTACTGGGTGCACATGAGAAAGATGATCGAGAAATGGTGCCGAGACTGTGGCCCGTGTAACTTGAGGCGGAAGGATGATGCCAGCCAAAGGTCTCCCCTACAGCCAATTGTCACGAAGCAGCCCCTGGAGTTGGTGGCCCTGGACCACGTGAAGTTAACACCAAGCCGGTCAGGCTATGTGTACGCCCTCACCATTGTGGACCATTACTCTCGTTTCCTGGTAGTAGTGCCTGTGAAGGACCAGACAGCCAGGACGGCAGCTAGAGCGTTCCAGGCATCCTTTTGTCGACCGCACGGCTATCCGGAAAGGGTACTGACGGATCAGGGTCCTGCATTCGAGGCTGAAGTGTTCCAAGAGTTCTGTAACATGTACGGTTGTAAGAAAATTCGAACCACACCGTACCACCCCCAGACCAATGGACTGTGCGAGAAAATGAACCATGTGGTTATTGATATGCTGAAGACCCTACCGCTGGAAGAGAGGAACCAATGGCCAGAAAAGTTGCCAGATCTGGTAGACTTGTACAACCACATCCCAGTGAATTCGACCAACTGCAGCCCCGCTTACCTGATGCGAGCCAGACCAGGCAAGTTGCCTGTAGACTTTGAGATGGGGACTGTGTCGCCTGAGGCGGTTCAAGAAATAGAGGATTGGGATGCAGAACGGCAGCAGCGGTACCGTAAGGTCCAGGAGTGCGTGGAAAGGAGCCTGTCTCAAGCAAGAACGAGACAAGAACAGCAGTACAATCAAACGGCCCCAGCAACTCCCTTAGCACCTGGAGAACAAGTCCTCAAGAAGAAGCGGAGGACGCATAAATTGGATGATCAGTGGGAAAACGAGCCCTACACCATTATCCCCTCCAACTTTGACAACAGTAAGGTGTGCCTCATAAGCAAGGATGAAGGCAAGACTTGTCAAGCAGTATCCAGAGACCGCCTGAAGACGTGCCCTGAGCGGTGCAAAGTTCAAAAGGAAGTGGAGGAAGTTCGAGAAGAGGGGGAAGAGATGATACAAACAATCCTCGGCAAATTCCCCAAGACTTGGACCCGCATAAATGGTGCCGTAGTGGTACCGGTCCTGACGTTCCCACAGTTGGTCGAGCCAGAAACAGAACAGGTTCCGGATCCACCCAAAGAACCGTCCGCCCCGACACGAGGTGACACGCCAGCAGTGGAACAGGAGGATCAACCCCCTGTCAGTGGTGAACCTGTCATACCCTTGGCGACTCTTAGACCACATGGGCGATCATCATGCATACCTATTGGGGTTAGGCCTACCGGTAGTGCTGAGATAGGAGACACACTAAGTAGTCAGGGACAAACACCAGAGCTACGCAGGTCCCAACGCAGCACTCGGGGACAACCCCCTCTAAGGTATAGGGAATCAAATGTATAAAGGAGAAAGAAAGAGTATTTATTGGAATGTAAATAGTTATGCGAAATGTCTGTAATGTTGTGTACAAAATGTTTTTCTTTTTCTTTGATTGTGAAAATGGACAATTGGGCCACTGGACTATGGGTGGCCAACACCTAAATTGTTCATAGTTAGCACCAGTGTGCTCGACACCCCTGAAGAAAAACCCGTCCGGCGTGCATAGAGTGGGGTCATCAATGCTCTGACGCACGCCCAGAGCCTACGTTGGGGGTTTTATCGCGGCGGGTCCCCCATGGAGCAGTGTAATGGACACCCGGCAGGGAGCCACACTGGACTCTTATAGTACTGTTTGAATTTGTAACGTTAAAGAGAATGTGCCTCCCATATTGGGATGAAATGTATGACATGTTATGTGTTGTTTCCACAGTCCGGGAGTACTGAATTTAACTAAGGGGGAGTGTGGCGCC